>NC_092007.1:6044489-6149489 GCF_044704955.1 Pristiophorus japonicus | reverse complement strand
GCGGTCCTCCTCACAGTCTGCGGGGCACCGACCTACAGCCTCATGAAGAATCTTCTGGCTCCAGTGAAACCACAGATAAGTCGTATGAGGAGCTGTGCACACTGGTTCGGGAGCATCTTAACCCGAGGGAGAGCGTGCTGATGATGAAGTATTGGTTCTACACGTGCCAGCAATCTGAAGGTCAGGAAGTGGTGAGCTACGTCGCTGAGCTAAGGTGACTTGCAGGACAATGTGAGTTTGATGGCTACCTGGAGCAAATGCTCAGAGACTTTTTTGTACTGGGCATTGGCCACGAGACCATCCTACGAAAACTTTTGACCATAGAGACACCGACCCTTAGTAAGGCCATTGCGATAGCACAGGCGTTTATGTCCACCAGTGATAACACCAAACAAATGTCTCAGCACACAAGTGCTAGCAATGTTCATAAATTAACTGGAACTGTGCTTGCGAGCAGAAATGTACAGGGCAGAACCCATGAGTCTGCAACTGCCAGCAGGCCTCAGGTGACCCAGATGACTGAGTCCCCAACAAAGGATGAATGCAAGGCAATTCACACCTTGTTGGCGTTGTGGAGGCTTCCATTCAGCCTATTCATGCCGCTTCAAAGGGTATGTTTGCAAGAGCTGTGGAACAATGGGGCACCTCCAACGAGCTTGCAAACGAGCTGCAAGCTCTGCAAAACCTGCGAACCACACGTGGCAGAGGAAGATCGGTCCATGGTGGATCAAAGCAATTTCGAGCCTGAGAGAGAGGAGGCAGATGCTGAAGTACACGGGGTGCACACATTTTTGACGAAATGTCCACGTATCATGCGAAATGTAAAATTGAATGGCTTACCCATAGCCATGCAACTGGACACTGGTGCTAGCCAATCCATCATGAGTAAAAAGATATTTGAGAGACTGTGGTGCAACAAGGCACTCAGACCAGTCCTGAGCCCCATCCACACGAAACTGAGAACATACACCAAAGAGCTTATCACTGTCCTGGGCACCGCTATGGTCAAGGTCACCTACTAGGGCACGGTGCACGAACTGCCACTCTGGATTGTCCCGGGCGATGGCCCCACACTGCTTGGAAGGAGCTGGCTGGGCAAAATCCGCTGGAACTGAGATGACATCCGAGCGCTATCACATGTCGATGAGGCCTCATGTACCCAGGTTCTTAACAAATTTCCTTCCCTTTTTGAGCCAGGCATTGGAAACTTTTCTGGGGCGAAGGTGTGGATCCACTTGGTCCCAGAGGCATGACCCATTCACCACAAGGCGTGAGCGGTACCTCACATGATGAGGGAGAGAGTGGAAATCGAGCTGGACAGGTTGCAACGCGAGGGCATCATCTCCCCAATGGAATTCAGCGAGTGGGCCAGCCCGATTGTTCCAGTACTCAAAAGTGATGGCACAGTCAGGATTTGCGGCGATTATAAAGTAACTATTAATCGTTTCTCGCGGCAGGACGAATACCCGCTACCTAAGGCAGACGACCTATTTGCGACACTGGCAGGAGGCAAGACGTTCACCAAGCTCGACCTGACTTCGGCCTACATGACGCAGGAGCTCGAGGAGTCTTCGAAGGACCTCACCTGCATCAACACGCACAAGGGACTGTTCATCTACAACAGATGCCCGTTTGGAATTCGGTCAGCTGCAGCGATCTTCCAGAGAAACATGGAGAGCCGACTCAAGTCGGTACCACACACGGTGGTCTTTCAGGACGACATATTGGTCACGGGTCGGGACACCGCCGAGCACCTACAAAACCTGGAGAAGATCCTCCAGCGACTGGATCACGTAGGGCTGCGACTGAAGAGGTCGAAATGCATCTTCATGGCAACAGAAGTGGAGTTTTTGGGGAGAAAGATCACGGCGGACGGCATTCGGCCCACAGACGCCAAGACAGAGGCTATCAGGAACGCGCCCATGCCACAGAACGTCACGGAGCTGCGGTCGTTCCTGGGACTCCTCAACTATTTTGGTAACTTCCTACCGGGGTTAAGCACCCTTTTAGAGCCCCTACATGTGTTATTGCGCAAAGGTGAGAACTGGGTATGAGAGAAAAAAACAAGTAATTGCTTTTGAGAAAGCCAGAAACATTTTATGCTCCAACAAGCTGCTTGTATTGTATAACCCGTGTAAAAGACTTGTGCTAGCATGTGATGCGTCGTCGTACGGAGCCGGGTGTGTATTACAACAAGCTAACGTTGCGGGGAAGTTGCAACCTGTCGCCTATGCCTCCAGGAGCTTGTCTAAGGCCGAGAGGGCCAACAGCATGATTGAGAAAGAGGCATTAGCGTGTGTCTTCGGGGTAAAGAAAATGCATCAGTACCTGTTTGGCCTCAAATTTGAGCTGGAAACCGATCACAAGCCCCTCATATCCCTGTTCACTGAAAACAAGGGGATAAATACTAATGCCTCAGCCCGCATACAAAGGTGGGCACTCGCACTATCAGATTATAACTATACCATCCGCCACTGGCCAGGCACCGAGAACTGTGCGGATGCTCTCAGTCGGCTACCATTGCCCACCACGGGGGTGGAAATGGTGCAGCCTGCAGACTTGTTGATGGTGGCGCAGCCCGCAGACTTGTTGATGGTCATGGAAGCGTTTGAAAATGATAAATCACCTGTCACGGCCCGCCAGATTAGGGACTTGGACCAGCCAAGATCCTCTGCTGTCCCTAGTAAAACACTGTGTACTGCATGGGAGCTGGGCCAGCATCCCCGTTGAAATGTAAGAGCTAATCAAGCCGTTCCAGCGGCGAAAAGACGAGCTGTCCAATCAGGCAGACTGCCTGTTGTGGGGTAACCGCGTAGTGCTACCCAAAAATGGCAGGGAGACGGTCATCTCGGATCTCCACAGCACACACCCGGGTATAGTAATGATGAAAGCGATAGCCAGATCCCACGTGTGGTGGCCCGGTATCGACTCTGACTTAGAGTCCTGTGTACGGCAATGCAGCGTGTGTGCTCAGTTGAGCAACGCGCCCAGAGAGGCACCACTAAGTTTGTAGTCCTGGCCCTCCAGACCATGGTCGAGGATCCATGTCGACTATGCGGCCCGTTTCTTGGTAAAATGTTCCTGGTGGTGGTAGGTGCTTTTTCAAAATGGATTGAATGTGAAATAATGTCGGGAAGCACCGCCACCGCCACCATTGAGAGCCTGAGGGCCATGTTTGCCACCCACGGCCTGCCTGACATACTGGTCAGTGACAACGGGCCATGTTTCACCAGTGCCGAATTTAAAGAATTCATGACCCGCAATGGGATTAAACATGTCACCTCGGCCCTGTTTAAACCAGCCTCCAATGGGCAGGCAGAGCGGGCAGTACAAACCATCAAACAGAGCCTTAAACGAGTCACAGAAGGCTCACTCCAAACCCGCCTGTCTCGAGTACTGCTCAGCTACCGCACGAGACCCCACTCACTCACAGGGGTGTCCCCGGCTGAGCTACTCATGAAAAGGACACTTAAAACCAGACTCTCGCTGGTTCACCCCAACCTGCATGATCAGGTAGAGAGCAGACGGCAGCAACAAAATGTAAACGATGGTCGCGCCACTGTGTCATAGAAAATTGATCTGAATGACCCTGTGTATGTGCTAAACTATGGACATGGTCCCAAGTGGATCGTGGGCACGGTGATAGCTAAAGAAGGGAATAGGGTGCTTGTAGTCAAACTAGACAATGGACAAATTTGCAGAAAGCACCTGGACCAAATGAGGCTGCGGTTCACAGACTGCCCTGAACAACCCATAGCAGACACCACCTTTTTCGAGCCCATAACACACACCCAAAGGATCAACGACACCACCCCGGACCAGGAAATCGAACCCATCACGCCCAACAGCCCAGCAAGGCCAGGCTCACCCAGCAGCCCTGCAGGGCCAACAACACGCCAGCCCAGCGAGGACACAGCCAACACACCAGAACAGACATTTGTACCGAGGCGGTCCACCAGGGAAAGAAAGGCTCCCGACCTCCTCACCTTGTAAATAGTTTTCACTTTGACTTTGAGGGGGGAGTGATGTTGTGTATCTGTAAAGCATGCACTCCCATGTTCCGCCACCAGGGAGCTCATTCCCTGAAGTCCCAAGGGATCCCAGCATCACTTGGGAGCACTGTATATAAGCCGGCCCCTAAGGCCTGTTCCTCACTCTGGAGTGTCTTAATAAAGACTGAGGTCACTGTTACTTTAACCTCCCTGTGTGCAGTCTCATCTGTGTTAGGAACACAATACCCACATATACTTGTCCAGCCTCCCCTTAAATCCATCGATACTATTTGCCTCAACCCCTCCCTGTGGGAACGAGTTCCACATTCTCACCACTCTCTGGGTAAAGAAGTTTCTCCTGAATTCCCCATTGGGTTTCTTGCTGATGATCTTATATTGATGGCCTCTAGTTATGCTCTTCCCCACAAGTGGGAACATTCTCTCTGTCTCCACTCAATCAAAACCTTTCAGCATTTTAAAGACCTCTATTAGCTCACCCCTCAGCCTTGTTTTTTCAAGAGAAAAGAGATCCAGCCTGTTCATCCTTTCCTGATATGTAAACCCTCGCATTTCTGGTATATCCTTGTAAATCTTCACTGTACCCTCTCCAGTGCCTCTATATCCTTTTTATAAAATGACGACCAGAACTGTACGCCATGCTCCAAGTATGGTCTAACCCAGGTATATGGAGACCAGAACTGTGCACAGTACTCCAAGTGTGGTCTAACCCAGGTATATGGAGACCAGAACTGTGCACAGTGCTCCCGGTGTGGTCTAACCCAGGTATATGGAGACCAGAACTGTGCACGGTGCTCCACGTGTGGTCTAACCCAGGTATATGGAGACCAGAACTGTGCACGGTGCTCCAAGTGTGGTCTAACCCAGGTATATGGAGACCAGAACTGTACACAGTGCTCCCGGTGTGGTGTAACCCAGGTATATGAAGACCAGAACTGTGCATGGTGCTCCGAGTGTGGTCTAACCCAGGTAAATGGAGACCAGAACTGTACACGGTGCCCCGAGTGTGGTCTAACCCAGGTATATGGAGACCAGAACTGTGCACGGTGCTCCACGTGTGGTCTAACCCAGGTATATGGAGACCAGAACTGTGCACGGTGTTCCACGTGTGGTCTAACCCAGGTATATGGAGACCAGAACTGTGCACGGTGCTCCACGTGTGGTCTAACCCAGGTGTATGCAGACCAGAACTGTACACGGTGCTCCAAGTTTGGTCTAACCCAGGTATATGGAGACCAGAACTGTACACGGTGCTCCGAGTGTGGTCTAACCCAGGTATATGGAGACCAGAACTGTGCACGGTGCTCCGAGTGTGGTCTAACCCAGGTATATGGAGACCAGAACTGTACACGGTGCTCCAAGTGTGGTCTAACCCAGGTATATGGAGACCAGAACTGTGCACGGTGCTCCAAGTGTGGTCTAACCCAGGTATATGGAGACCAGAACTGTGCACAGTGCTCCAAGTGTGGTCTAACCCAGGTATATGGAGACCAGAACTGTGCACGGTGCTCCAAGTGTGGTCTAACCCAGGTATATGGTGACCAGAACTATACACAGTGCTCCAAGTGTGGTCTATCCCAGGTATATGGAGACCAGAACTGTACACGGTGCTCCAAGTGTGGTCTAACCCAGGTATATGGAGACCAGAACTGTACACGGTGCTCCAAGTGTGGTCTAACCCAGGTATATGGTGACCAGAACTATACACAGTGCTCCAAGTGTGGTCTAACCCAGGTATATGGAGACCAGAACTGTGCACAGTGCTCCAAGTGTGGTCTAACCCAGGTATATGGAGACCAGAACTGTACGCAGTGCTCCAAGTGTGGTCTAACCCAGGTATATGGAGACCAGAACTGTGCACAGTGCTCCAAGTGTGGTCTAACCCAGGTATATGGAGACCAGAACTGTATGCAGTGCTCCAAGTGTGGTCTAACCCAGGTATATGGAGACCAGAACTTTATGCAGTGCTCCAAGTGTGGTCTAACCCAGGTATATGGAGACCAGAACTGTATGCAGTGCTCCAAGTGTGGTCCAACCCAGGTATATGGAGACCAGAACTGTATGCAGTGCTCCAAGTGTGGTCTAACCAAGATTCGATACAGTTTTCGCATAACTTCTCTACTTTTCAATTCTACCCCTCTAGAAATAGAGTTAGCCTAAGGCTGAGTACCTATTGGAAATTTACTGACAATTCTTCGAATGCGTTGATTGACAATCACTGTCTCCCGAAAGCCCTATTTAGTTCAGTTTATTCTTGAGAGGCAAGCGTTGTTGGTGAGGTCACATTTATTGCCCATCCCGAGTTACCTTGAGGACTGGAGTCACGTGTAGGCCCGGTCTCTCTCTCTGCAGGGCAACAATTGGTGTTCTTATCACCAACCAACGGCCTTCATCAGTATTGTGTCAACATTGAGGCTTCGGCCTAGAAATTGGCCTCCTTCGAGCCTCTCCTGATCGCCTCCGGGTTGGGCATGAATGGGTTGGGCCATGTGGGCCTCTTTCTGTGCTGTGTATCGGCTGTACAAAACAGCCTCGCACTCCTTATTTCCACGACCTTGTTTATTCTGATTTCGTCACGCAGAGTGTGGTGAAGCTATGCAATTCTCTGCCCCGGAGAGCTGCCAACGTGCAGTCCTTGAGTGTGCTCAAGACAGAGAGAGGCCGATACATTTTTGGGAACTCGGGAAATGAAGGGATTATGGGGAGAGTGCGGGAAGGTGGGGTTAGAAGCACACAATCGTGGCTTTCAAACGGGACTTGGGTGAGTCCCCGAAGGAGAGAGATGTGCAGGGGCTCCGGGGAATGGGCGGGGGGCTGGGGAGAGGGGGACTGGCTGAGATGCTCTTGCAGAGAGCCGGCACGGGCTGGAGGGGCCGAATGGCCTCCTCCTGTGCTGTGACCGTTGTGTGAGGCTCAGTGCGCAGTGCACGGGAAGATCCATCGGGTTGGCTGGCCGTGTGTTGGCAGCGACAGCACTGGGGCAGCTCGGCACCACGCGCACACAGGGCAGCCTGACAGCGCCACCTTTCCAACGGGGCAACTGGGCAGATCCTGACGCCACTCGCGGCGGGCAAACGGACGTACTGTTCGAGACGCGGGCTCACCTCGTGGGGGCAGGTCAAAGCTGTAAGAGAGAGCCACTCCATTCTGCAGTCTGACATGATACGTGTAGACACCCTCATCGGCGAGTTGGAAATCGGAGATGCGAAAGCTTTTGAAATCGAACGTGTACCGTCTGTCTGGAGAAATCAGCTCATTGTTCCGGGTCCATTGGATTTCAAACCCATTCCCAGTTATCCGGGTACCTTCAGTGATCCATTGTATACGGTTAAAATAAGACGGGTCGGACAGCACACACTGCAGGGTGTCGGAACTAGACCCAGGATAACTGCTCTGCCGAGACATCAAGCCTGTGGGAAGAGAACAACTGGTTAATCTGAGAAAGAACGTCCTTGTCAAGTCTCTCTCGGCATTTCTCTCGGCAGCCAATGAAGTGCTTTGGAGTGTGGTTACTGTGGTAATGTGGGAAAGGTGGTGTGCACACACACAGCATTGTGAGCATGACCCACACACACTGTTTATGTTCTGTTGATGGAGGTAAAATAATGGCCAGGACACGGGGGGAGAACTCCCCCTGCTCTTCTTCCAAAAAATGGCCGAGGGATCTTTGATGTCCACCGGAGAGGGCAGACGGGGCCTCGGTTGAACGTCTCTTCTGAAAGACGGCACCTCCGACAGTGCGGCGCTCCCTCAGTACTGCCCCTCCGACACTCCCTCAGTACTGCCCCTCCGACAGTGCGGTGCTCCCTCATTACCGCCCCTCCGACACTCCCTCAGTACTGCCCCTCCGACAGTGCGGTGCTCCCTCAGTACCGCCCCTCCGACACTCCCTCAGTACTGCCCCTCCGACAGTGCAGCACCCCCTCAGTACTGCCCCTCCGACAGAGCGGAACTCCCTCAGTACTGCCCCTCCGACAGTGCTTCACTCCCTCAGTACTGCCCCTCCAACTTTACAGCGCTCCCTCAGTACTGCCCCTCTGACACTGCGGAACTCCCTCAGTACTGACCCTCCGACAGTGCGGCGCTCCCTCAGTACTGACCCTCCGACAGTGCGGCGCTCCCTCAGAACTGCCCCTCCGACAGTGCGGCCCTCCCTCAGTAATGCCCCTCCGTCAGTGCAGCACTCTCTCAGTACGGCCCCTCTGACTGTGCGGTGCTCCCTCACTACTGCCCCTCCGACAGTGCAGCACTCCCTCAGTACTGCCTCACTGACAATGCGGTGCTCCCTCAGTACTGCACCTCCGACAGTGCAGCACTCTCTCAGTACGGCCCCTCCGACTCTGCGGTGCTCGCTCACTACTGCCCCTCCGACAGTCCAGCACTCCCTCAGTACTGCCCCTCCGACAGTGCGGTGCTCCCTCAGTACTAAACCTCTGACAGAGCAGCGCTCCCTCAGTTCTGCCTCACTGACAATGTGGTGCTCCCTCAGTACTGCCCTTCCGACAGAGCGGCGCTCCCTCAGTATTGCCCCTCCAACAGTGCGGCGCTCCCTCAGTATTGCCCCTCCAACAGTGCGGCGCTCCCTCAGTACCGCCCCTCCGACAGTGCGTCGCTCCCTCAGTACTGCCCTCCAACAGTGCGGTGCTCCCTCAGTATTGCCCCTCCGACAGTGCGGTGCTCCCTCAGTCCTGCCCTCCAACAGTGCGGCGCTCCCTCAGTACTGCCCCTCCAACAGTGCAGCACTCCCTCAGAACCGTCCCTCCGACAGTGCGGCGCTCCCTCAGTACTGCCCCTCCAACAGTGCGTCGCTCCCTCAGTACCGCCCCTCCGACAGTGCGGCACTCCCTCAGAACCGTCCCTCCGACAGTGCGGTGCTCCCTCAGTACTGCCCCTCCAACAGTGCGGCACTCCCTCAGAACCGTCCCTCCGACAGTGCGGCACTCCCTCAGTACTGCCCTCCAACAGAGCGGCACTCCCTCAGTACTGCCCCTCCAACAGTGCAGCACACCCTCAGTACTGCCCCTCCGACAGTGCGGTGCTCCCTCAGTCCTGCCCCTCCAACAGTGCAGCACACCCTCAGTCCCGCCCTTCCAACAGTGCGGCACTCCCTCAGAACCGTCCCTCCGACAGTGCGGCACTCCCTCAGTACTGCCCCTCCAACAGTGCGCCGCTCCCTCAGTACCGTCACTCCGACAGTGTGGTGCTCCCTCAGTCCTGCCCCTCCAACAGTGCGGCACACCCTCAGTCCCGCCCTTCCGACAGTGCGGCGCTCCCTCAGTACTACCCCTCCGACAGTGCGGCACTCCCTCAGTACCGCCCCTCCGACAGTGCGTTGCTCCCTCAGTACTGCCCTCCAACAGTGCGTCGCTCCCTCAGTACTGCCCCTCCGACAGTGCGGCACTCCCTCAGTACTGCCCCTCCAACAGTGCGGCACTCCCTCAGTACTGCCCCTCCGACAGCGCTGCGCTCCCTCAGTATTGCCCCTCCAACAGTGCGGCACTCCCTCAGTACTGCCCCTCCGACAGTGCGTCGCTCCCTCAGTACTGCCCTCCAACAGTGCGGTGCTCCCTCAGTACTGCCCCTCCGACAGTGCGGCACACCCTCAGTACTGCCCCTCCAACAGTGCGGTGCTCCCTCAGTACTGCCCCTCCGACAGTGCGGCACACCCTCAGTTCCACCCCTCCAACAGTGCGGCACTCCCTCAGTACCGTCCCTCCGTCAGTGCGGGGCTCCCTCAGTACCGTCCCTCCGTCAGTGCGTCGCTCCTTCAGTACCGCCCCTCCGACAGTGCGGCGTCCCTCAGTACTGCCCCTCCGACAGTGCGGCATTCCCTCAGTACTGCCCCTCCGACAGTGCGGCGCTCCCTCAGTACTGCCCCTCTGACAGTGCGGCACTCCCTCAGTACTACCCCTCCGACAGTGCGGCGCTCCCTCAGTACTGCCCCTCCGACAGTGCGGCGCTCCCTCAGTACTGCCCCTCTGACAGTGCGGCGCTCCCTCAGTACTGCCCCTCTGACAGTGCGGCGCTCCCTCAGTACTGCCCCTACGACAGTACGGCGCTCCCTCAGTACTGCCCCTCCGACAGCACAGTACGGCGCTCCCTCAGTACTGCCCCTCCGACAGTACGGCGCTCCCTCAGTACTGCCCCTCCAACAGTGCGGCGCTCCCTCAGTACTGCCCCTCCGACAGTGCGGCGCTCCCTCAGTACTGCCCCTCCGACAGTACGGCGCTCCCTCAGTACTGCCCCTCCGACAGTGCGGCGTCCCTCAGTACTGCCCCTACGACAGTGCGGTGCTCCCTCAGTACTGCCCCTCCGACAGTGCGGTGCTCCCTCAGTACTGCCCCTCCGACAGTGCGGCGCTCCCTCAGCCTCGAGATTGTAACCGCCCGAAAACGGGGTCATACCCTCTGTCTCGGCCTTAATGGAATATCGGCGCCAATCGGGGCAATGCTGGGACAGTTTGAGTCAGCGACTATCAGACCGATGTAACAATTCAATTAAGTGCTTCAGTAACTCACCACTCATGACTAACAGGATGGTTTTAATTTTCTTGATTGTGTCTCGCAGACTGAGTAAACAGCGGTACGATCCGGCTTTTTCCAATGTCGCTGTGAACCAAAGAGAATAATTGCCAGTCCTGAAACCCTGGCTGTCGGCCAGCGTTACCTGCGGAAATTGCGAAGAGCTGCACTGAGGGTGGGAGAAGTCCATTGTACAAATTCCTATCGCAACTTTTCCTGAAGCAGGTGTAAATGTCCAGTGAATGATATCCATTTGTTGTTTATTCGGGGCGGAGCAAGGCAGCAGAACCTGGGTGGATCCGTTGGAAAAGACCACTTCTGTCTTATCTTCAGCACCCCCATGCCACACGGCACCTGTACAGGGAGCAAAGTGCGCGATTAAAGCGGACCGGACACGGGCGAACAACTCCGCCATTACCCCCAGCTGCCCTTCCCGAGGCACCCACTCCAACCCTGTCCCCGGCCTCTGTCCCAGGCTCAAGCACGCCCTTCGCAACCTTGCCATCCCATTGGACGCTGAGCTGAGCTTCCCCACCCCGCCTCCTCCCCATCCCCCAGTATCCACCTCCGTAACATCGCCCGGCCTCTCCCCACCGCCCCCTTGCCCCTCACCACCCCTCACCGCCTCAGCTCATCCGCTGCAGAAGCCCTCCCCCCGGGCCTTTGTGACCTCCAGACAAGACTGTTCCGATGCTCTCCCGGCTGGACTCTAACTCCCATGGATTTTCCGTTCTGCTCCTTTCGCCCGGGGCGGGACTCGGGGCGGTCCGGTTTGCGGCCCGCGAGCAGTTTGCGCCTCAGTTGGCAGAATCCGGCAGCTGGACCCCAAGTGTGGGTCGGGGTGCTCAGGGAGGCGTTACCCCACCTCTCTTCGGGCACGCGGCCGGCTGACCAAGTGAAAATCCTGAGCTCAACAGCCGGGCCTGGGAGCGCTGTAAAAGAGGGGTGGGGTGGGAGACATGGGGGGGTGAACCTGAGGAAAAGACCCACCCCAAAAACATTCCCAATAAATAACTCGCGCCTCCACAACACAAACCGCAATAAGCACCAATCACACTGACCCGCGGGCGACATCACTTCCCTCACCGCGGGCGATACGGCTCGGACCGCCCGCCTCCACAGGCGTTCCCAGCAGGGGGCGCTACGGAGCGCGACGGATCGGGCAACAAATCGAGCCGGTGGTCGCCACCAAGGGGGCGATGTGCACCGGCTCGCCTCTCCCGGGCAGTACTGCTCCACGCTGCCCTCCCCACTCCCACACTCCCCTCAATACCGGCACCGAATGTCCCGGCGGGGCGCGCTAAGATGGCCGCCCGCCCGCAAGTGCTTACCGCCGCCATTGCTGGCCCTCCGGGGCGCCAACAGGGCCGGCAGCAGGCCGGAAATCCAGCCCGGAATATTTACGGCAGCCTGTGTCCCAGCGCAGGCGCTCGGCACGTTGAGGAGACGTCACTCTGCCGCGCGATTGGAAAACTGCGCGAGAGCGGGAGGAGAGGCAAGCGACAAAAAACAGCTCGCCGCGAGCAGCACAAACAGACCTGTGAGGGGGAAATATTAAATAAATGGGTGATGTCACCCCGACACAGGGTGACGATTGGTCGGTGATTATTTTTCTCGCCTGGGCATCGGTTTAAGTTGGGAGCCGGGGTTACAGATTATAAACTGTACACGGGTAATTAAAATTCCAAAACTTGAAAACCGAATTAATTGAATAAAATACAATAGAGATGGCAGGGCGGGTGATGTGTTGCAGCTGTAGTATGTGGGAGTTGGTGAACACCAGTGTGATCCACGGCGACCACATTTGCGGTAAGCGTTGGTGGCTCGAGAAATTTCGGCTCAGATTTGAAGAGCTGGTGTCCGAGCTTCAGACACTGTGATACATCAGGGAGGGGGGCAGTTACCTGGGCTCGGTGTTCCAGGAGGTTACAGTCGGTTAAATAATTCAAATTTGGTCCGTGGTCAGGGACAGGAGGGTGTGACTACGAGTGAGGAAGGTATGGGGATCCAGGGGGTCCTGATGGAGGAGCCTCGGCCCTTGTCCAACGGGTTCAAGGCTCTTGCTCCCAGTGTGGACGAGAGCAGGAAGGATGAGCAAACTGACCACAGCACCGTGCTACAGGGGGCCTTTCAAGTGCGGGGAGTAAAAAGAAACATTGCAGAGGTAGGGGACAGTATATTTAGCGGGATGGATCCTGTTCTCTGCAGCCGAGAGCGAGTCCCGAAGGCTGTGTTGCCTGCCCCGGTGCCAGGGTTAAGGACATCTCCTCTGGGCTGGAGAGGAACTTGGAGTGGGATGGGGGGGAAGGTCCCATTGTTGTGGTCCACGTAGGTACCACCGACACAGGTAGAACAAAGAACGAGGTTCTGCTGAGGGGGTTTGAGTAATTCGGGGCTACATTAAAAAGCAGAACCACAATGGTTAATAATCTCTGGACGACTACCTGAGCCACGAGCAAATTTGCACAGGGTAAATAAGATCAGAGAGATGAACACGTGGCTCAAAAATTGGTGTGTGAGAAATGGGTTTCGATTCATGGGGCACTGCCACCAGTACTGGGACAGGAGGGAGCTGTTCCATCCTGGCAAATGAAACAACGAGGGCTGTAGGTAGGGCTTTGAACTAAATAGTGAGGGGGAGGGATCAGGTGAACGGAATATTTAAAAAGTCAAAGAGAAAGGAGAAGGCAATAGAGCAGGATAGCGATGGGGGCTACTGATAACCAGAGTGTGACAGGAAGGGACAGACCGTATACACGCCCACATGCTTCAGAAAGTGGGGTCAGGGTTGGGAAAATGGTATCAAGATGTCGAATCAGTTTGTGTGCAGATAAGAAACAATAAGGGAAATAAGCCACTGATGGGCGTAGTCCATAGGCCCCCAAACAGTAGCTACACTGTAGGACAGAGTATAAATCAAGCAATAATGGAGGCTTGTAAGATAGGCATGGCAATAATCACGGGCGATTTTATAGAAACATAGAAACATAGAAAATAGGTGCAGGAGTAGACCATTCGGCCCTTCGAGTCTGCACCGCCATTCAATAAGATCATGGCTGATCATTCACCTCAGTACCCCTTTCCTGCTTTCTCTCCATACCCCTTGATCCCTTTAGCCGTAAGGGCCATATCTAACTCCCTCTTGAATATATCCAATAAACTGGCATCAACAACTCTCTGCGGTAGGGAATTCCACAGGTTAACAACTCTCTGAGTGAAGAAGTTTCCCCTCATCTCGGTCCTAAGTGGCTTACCCCTTATCCTTAGACTGTGTCCCCTGGTTCTGGACTTCCCCATCATCGGGAACATTCTTCCTGCATCTAACCTGTCCAATCCCATCAGAATTTTATCTTCATATTGATTGGACAAATCAAATTGGCAAAGGTAGCCTTGAGGAAGAATTCATTGAGTGTGTTCGGGATAGTTCCTTCGAACAATACGTTGTAGAACCAACCAGAGAGCAGACTATTTTATGTCTGGTAATGTGCAATGAGACTGGATTGATTAATGATCTCATTAAAGGATACTCTAGGAAAGAGTGATCATAACCTGGTAGAATTTCAAATTCAGTTTGAGGGTTAGAAAGTTCGGACTCAAACTGGTGTCCTAAACTTCAATAAAGGTAATTACAAAGGTATGAAGGCAGAGTTGGCTAAAGTGGACTGGGAAAATAGATTAAAGGGTAAGATGGTAGATAAGCAGTGGCAGACATTTAAGGAGCTATTTCATAACTCTCAGCAAAAATATATTCCAGTGAGAAGGAAAGACTGTAAGAGAAGGATGAACCATCCGTGGCTAACTAATGAAGTAAAGGATGGTGTCAAATTGAAAGCAGAGGAATACAATGTTGCGAAGCTTAGTGGAAGGTCAGAGGATTGGGAAATTTTTAGAAACCAGCAAAGGGTGACTAACAAAATGATAAAGAGAGAGAAGGTGAATTTTGAGAGTAAACGAGCAGGAAATATAAAAACAGACAGAACGAGCTTCTACAGGTATATACAAAGGAAGAGAGTAGCTAAAGTAGACATTGGTCCCTCAGAGGGTGAGACTGGGAAATTAATAATGGCGAACAAGGAAATGGCAGAGATATGAACAAATATTTTGTATCGGTTTTCACGGTAGAAGACACTAAACACATCCCAATAATAATAGATAATCAAGGGGCTATAGGGAGGGAGGACTTAATATAATCACTGTCACTAAAGAAAAAGTACTTGGCAAACTAATGGGACTAAAGGTGGACAAGTCCCCTGGACCTAATGGTCTGCATCCTAGGGTCCGAAAAGAAGTGATTGCAGAGATGGTGAATGAATTGGTTGTGATCTACCAACATTCGCTGGACTCTGGAGAGATCACAGCGGACTGGAAAACCGCAAATGTAATGCCCCTATTTAAGCAAGGATGGCGACAGAAAGCAGGAAGCAAAAGACCAGTTCGACTAACATCTGTCATTGGAAAAATGCTGGAGACCATTATTGAGGAAGTAGCAGCAGGACATTCAGAAAATCAGAATGCAGTCAAGCAGAGTCAGCATGGGTTTATAAAGGGAAATCATGTTTGACAAATTTACTGCCGTTCTTTGAGGATAAGAACATAAGAACAGAAGAAATAGGAGCAGGAGTAGGCCATTCGGCCCCTCGAGCCTGCTCCACCATTCAATAAGATCATGGCTGATCCAATCATGGACTCAGCTCCACTTCCCCGCCCGCTCCCCATAACCCCTTATTCCCTTATCATTTAAGAAACTGTCTATTTCTGTCTTAAATATATTCAATGTCCCAGCCTCCACAGCTCTCTGGGGCAGTGAATTCCACAGATTTACAACCCTCTGAGAGAAGAAATTTCACTTCATCTCAGTTTTAAATGGGCAGCCCCTTATTCTATGATTATGCCCCCTAGTTCTAGTCTCCCCCATCAGTGGAAACATCCTCTCTGAATCCACCTTGTCGAGCCCCCTCATAATCTTATACATTTCGATAAGATCACCTCTCATTCTTCTGAATTTGAATGAGTAGAGGCCCAACCTCCTCAACCTTTCCTCATAAGTCAACCCCCTCATCCCCGGGATCAACCGAGTGAACCTTCTCTGAACTGCCTCCAAAGCAAGTGTATCCTTTCGTAAATATGGAAACCAAAACTGCACGCAGTACTCCAAGTGTGGCCTCACCAATACCCTGTATAACTGTAGCAAGACTTCCCTGCTTTTATACTCCATCCCCTTTGCAATAAAGGTCAAGATACCATTGGCCTTCCTGATCACTTGCTGTACCTGCATACTATCCTTTTGTGTTTCATGCACAAGTACCCCCAGGTCCAGCTGTACTGCGGCACTTTGCAATCTTTCTCCATTTAAATAATAACTTGCTCTTTGATTTTTTTTCTGCCAAAGTGCACGACCTCACACTTTCCAACATTAGACTCCATCTGCCAAATTTTTACCCACTCACTTAGCCTGTCTGTGTCCTTTTACAGATTTTTTGTGTCCTCCTCACACATTGCTTTTCCTCCCATCGTTTTATTGTCAGCAAACTTGGCTACGTTACACTACGATGTAAGTTGCAGAGTGGATAAAGGGGAAGCAGTAGATGTAGTGTATTTGGAGTTACAGAAGGCATTTAATAAGGTGCCACATAGAAAGGTTACTGCACAAGATAAGAGCTCACGGGGTCGGGGGGTAATATATTAGCGTGGCTAGAGGATGACCACAAGTGGTGGGAATTAGCGTATTATGCCAGCCAGCATTCCTGGGCACGAATGGTATCAGCAGTCCCAGTAATTGCTCAATTCATGGTCTTAATAGTTCTCATTACAATGTTATAAAGCCTATGGATATGGGAGGCAGTGAATTGATCCGGGTATGTTACTATTAACCCAGATTAAGAAGGTTAGCCAATATCCTGATAAAATGAAGAGTCAGAAAGTATTCCTCCACCTCAGGGTGGTGAATTGTAAGATAGAACTTAGCTGCATGTTATGATAATGTTGTTAAATGTGCAACAATGTTTTTAACTAGTATACGATAGAAGTAACGGCAATGTGTGTAAGCTTAGCTAAACATGGTACAAGGCCAAGAAGCAAAGCATGATGGTAAATTAAGCCAATATTACGTTCACCGCGATAAATGTGCTGAAGTAGTGTAGAATGTCCTGTTATCGTAAAACAAACACATAGCCATGGACAGGACATGAATTAGTCACAAAGTAAGATCAAGGGTTTGCAACATCTATAATTCCTTATCGCTGAAATCGCACACTAGCCTAAGCAGTGAGCTATGCAAGAAGGTTAGCTCATTCTGCAAAAAGGAGGAACAAGGTGGAGAGCGAGATAAACTGTAGGTTAGGGGATGTTTGAATTAATAACTGTAGTGTTGAAATACCATGTGGTGGGTGCCCAGGCAGCTGAAGATGTCACGAGGGAAAAAAGGTATAAAAGATGCAGCTATTGAACCCTAAAGGCAGCGCAAATGCAGAGGGAAACTGGAAGAACACAAGAAATAGGAGCAGGAGTCGGCCATTCGGCCCCTCGAGCCTGCTCCGCCATTTAATAAGATCACGGGCTGATCCGATCATGGACTCAACTCCACTTCCCCGCCCGCTCCCCATAACCCTTCACTCCCTTATCACTCAAAAATCTGTCTATCTCTGCCTTAAATATATTCAATGACCCAGCCTCCACAGCTCTCTGGGGCAGAGAATTCCACAGATTTACAACCCTCTGAGAGAAGAAATTCCACCTTATCTCAGTTTTAAATGGGCGGCCCCTTATTCTAAGACCATGCCCCCTAGTTCTAGTCTCCCCCATCAGTGGAAACATCCTCTCTGCATCCACCTTGTCGAGTCCCCTCAGTATCTTACACGTTTCGATAAGATCACCTCTCATTCTTCTGAATTGCAATGAGTAGAGGCCCAACCTACTCAACCTTTCATCATAAGTCAAACCCCTCATCTCCGGAATCAACCGAGTGACCCTTCTCTGAACTGCCTCCAATGCAAGTATATCCCTACTTATATAAGGAGACCAATCATTATCATCATGGGCAGTCCCTCGGAGGCGAGGAAGACTTGCTTCCACTCTAAAAGTGAGTTCTCAGGTGACTGAACAGTCCAATACGAGAGCCACAGTCCCTGTCACAGGTGGGACAGACAGTGGTTGAGGGAAGGGGAGGGTGGGACTGGTTTGCCGCACGCTCCTTCCGCTGCCTGCGCTTGCTTTCTGCACGCTCTCGGCGACGAGACTCGAGGTGCTCAGCGCCCTCCCGGATGCACTTCCTCCACTTAGGGCGGACTGGTCTTTGGGCCAGGGACTCCCAGGTGTCGGTGGGGATGTTGCACTTTATCAGGGAGGCTTTGAGGGTGGTCCCTTGTAACGTTTCCTCTGCCCACCTGGGGCTCGCTTGCCGTGTGGGAGTTCCGAGTGGAGCGCTTGCTTTGGGAGTCTCGTGTCGGGGGCATGCGGACAATGTGGCCCGCCCAGCGGAGCTGGTCGAGTGTGGTCAGTGCTTCGATGCTGGGGATGTTGGCCTGGTCGAGGACGCTAACGTTGGTGCGTCTGTCCTCCCAGGGGATTTGTAGGATCTTGTGGAGGCAGCGCTGGTGATATTTCTCCAGCGACTTGAGGTGTCTACTGGACATGGTCCATGTCTCTGAGCCATACAGGAGGGCGGGTATCACTACAGCCCTGTAGACCATGAGCTTGGTGCAGGGTTTTAGGTCCTGGTCTTCAAACACTCTCTTCCTCAGGCGACCGAAGGCTGTACTGGCGCACTGGAGGCGGTGTTGGACCTCGTCATCGATGTCTGCCCTTGTTGACAGTAGGCTCCCGAGGTATGGAAAATGGTCCACGTTGTCCAAGGTGCTCAGCATGGATTTTGATATCCAGGGGACAGTGCTGTGTGGCGGGGGCAGGTTAGTCGAGGACCTTTGTCTTTCGGAGGTTTAGTGTGAGGCCCATGCCCTTGTACACCTTGTACGCAGTACTCCAGGTGTGGCCTCACCAATGCCCTGTACAGTTGCAGCAGGACCTCTCTGCTTTTGTACTCCATCCCCCTTGCAACAAGAAGAGAAACTACAGACAGCAGAAGACAGCAAGAGATCACACAACAGTCACTCAGTGGGCTTCCACCGAGGTTGCAAGCAACACACTGTCAACGAGCACCTTGTTAAGTATTACTACTTTGTACTGAATGTAAAGTACTTAATAAATCTGCTGTGCTTATAAACAATATACCTGTGCCCAGCATTGTTTGCTGTGGTCACGGACAAATCTTTTAGGTCAGATTAAGTTGACGAGTTACACTACAGTGTAGCTACTGTTAGGGGCCGTCTGGAACACGCCCACCAGTGACTTCTTTCCCTTATTATTTCTCGCTCATCAACATCAGTGTTCTCGCTCAAACCAACATCCCCAGCATCGAAGCACTGACCACACTCGACCAGCTCCGCTGGGCAGGGCCACATTGTCAGCATGACCAACACGAGACTCCCCAAAGCGAGCGCTCTACTCGGAACTCCTTCACGGCAAGCGAGCCCCAGGTGGGCAGAGGAAACGTTACAAGGGACCACCCTCAAAGCCTCCCCTGATAAAGTGCAACATCCCCCACCGACACCTGGGAGTCCCTGGCCCAAAGACCAGTCCGCCCTAAGTGGAGGAAGTGCATCCGGGAGGGCGCTGAGCACCTCGAGTCTCGTCGCCGAGAGCGTGCAGAAAGCAAGCGCAGGCAGCGGAAGGAGCGTGCGGCAAACCAGTCCCACCCACCCTTTCCCTCAACCACCGTCTGCCCCACCTGTGACAGAGTCTGTAGGTCCCTGCATCGGTCTCATCAGTCAGCTGAGAACCTATTTTAGTGTGGAAGCAAGTCATCCTCGACTGCGGGAACTGCAGGAGAAGACCCTCCCACCAGTGACTACTTCCCCTTATTATTCCTTATCTCCACCCAAACTGATTCTACACCTTGTTCCTCTGAGCCAATATCGTTTCTCACTAGTATAGTAGTATTAGGCAGTCCCTCGTATTGAGGATGACTTGCTTCCACACAAAAATAGATGAGTTCACAGGTTTTTCGATGAGGGACCTGACATTCTAGGCACCGAACGACAGCCTGAAGGGTGGGAGATGCCTGTGGGTGGATTGTTTTAACGTGGGGTGACCGTTGCACACCAGCCACCACACGGGGCTTGACCGAGCTAGGCCTTGGTCCAGTGGCAAGGGTTAACCAGGACGACTGGAGACCAGCTCGGCTGCACGGGCCCAGTGCGCACACATACTCCTGCTATCCATAGATCGCAGTGTGGGCTGGGCCCGTGTTAAGGCACTGATCTCCTCCTGTATTAACAGAGCTACCCCACCTCCTTTTCCTTTCTGTCTTTCCTTCCGAAACGTCGAACACCCCTGGATATTCAGTTCCCAGCCTTGGTCACCTTGCACCCACGTCTCTGTAATGGCTATCAGATCATACCCATTTGTATCTATTTGTGCCGTCAACTCATCTATCTTGTTACGAATGCTGCGTGCATTCAGATAAAGAGCTTTTAATTTTGTCTTTTTTACCATTTTTCCCTCCTCTGACCCCACTTTCTGATGCACTCTTATGTTTATACGCTCTGTCCCTTCCTGTCACACTCTGGTTATCATTACCCCTATCGCTATCCTGCTCTATTGCCTTCTCCTTTCTCTTTGACTTTTAATCTTTCCGCTTAGGCCCCCCACCTCATACCCTATTTAGTTTAAAGCCCTATCTACTGCCCTAGTTATTCGATTTGCCAGGATACTGGTCCCAGTCTGGTTGAAGTGAAGCCCATCCCAGCCAAACAACTCTCTCTTTTTTTTCAGTAGCCATTCCCTTTGTTTAGACTTTATTTAACACTGATCATTGATGCAGGCATTTCAACAGATGAAATATTCAACATAGATGAGCAATTACTTAAAGTTATTCCATTGACTTTTCAAGACATTCATTTTTGAATATCAACAGGCAGCAATGCTGACCATCACCACGGTGGAACGCAGGACCCATTTCCACAGGAGCAAGGAATTGGTTTGCACAGAACCGTCTTTCAAGTGATATTTAACTGCAACCTTTGCAGTTAGTTTTTGAGGTCTCCTATTTGAAGTTTAGAAAACTCAGTCACCAGCTTCAGTGCTTTGTCGAGGCTACTGGTGTTTTTTGCCCGTGGCTTGGGCGGACATGCCCTTCCCTCCTCCTCTTGCATCCAGTGATTCCGAGATGTGGCTGACCCAATCACTGACTTTCAGATCCCGGCTTACCACTTCCTGGGGCACTTGGCATAAGCATGTGATCATTCCTGCATCACTGTGTACAGCAAACAACTCCTTCCCCAGTACTGGTGGCAATGCCCCATGAATCGAAACTCATTTCTCCCACATCAGTCTTTGAGCCACGTGTTTTAACTCTCTGATCTTATTTACCCTGTGCTAATTTGCTCGTGGCTCAGGTAGTAATCCAGAGATTATTACCATTGGTTACTACATGGACCACGACAACTGAATCTTCCCCCCTCCCACTCCAAATTCCTCTCCAGCCCAGAGGAGATGTCCTTAACCCTGGCACCGGGGCAGGCAACACAGCCTTCGGGACTCGCGCTCTCGGCTGCAGAGAACTGTATTTATCCCGCTAAATATACTATTCCTTACCACTACAACAAGATATCCAATGGGGAATTCATAAGAAACATCTTTGCCCAGAGAGTGGTGAGACTGTGGAACTCACCCCCACAGGGAGTGGTCGAGGCAAATAGTATAGAGGCATTTAAGGGGAGGTTAGAGAAGGGAATTTAAGGGAGAAGGGAATAGAGGGTTATGCGGCTAGATTTAGATGGGGAAAGACGGGAGGAGGCTCGAGTGCAGCATACACATCAGCATGGGACTGGTTGGGCCGAATGGCCTGTTTCTCTGCCGTTTATCCGATGTAATCCGACGTAATCCTGTTTCTCGTTATCCGTCTTTAAGTTATAGATTGTTATTAAGTGGAATTGACTGAAACGAGGGAAATTATGACGATTTCTGTGCAGTATTTCAGAAAGGAAGACTTGCGCCTTTCAGGACCAGCTGAGGTCGCAAAGCGTTTACAGCCAATGAAGTAATTTTGGAGTGCAGTCACTGTTGTAATGTGGGAAACGGGGCAACCAATTTGTGCACAGTAAGCTCCCACAAACAGCAATGTGATAACGACCCGGATCATCGGTGTTTGTGCAGTGATTGAAGGATAAATATTGGCCCCAGGACACCGGGGAGAACTCCCCCTGCTGCAAAAGAGCACTCCCTCAGTACTGCCCCTGCTCAGTACGGCGCTCCCTCAGTACTGCCCCTCCGACAGTGCGGCGCTCCCTCAGTACTGCCTCTCTGACAGTGTGGCACTCCCTCAGTACTGCCCCTGCTCAGTACGGCGCTCCCTCAGTACTGCCCCTCCGACAGTGCGGTGCTCCCTCAGTACTGCCCCTGCTCAGTATGGCGCTCCCTCAGCACTGCCCCTCCGACAGTGCGGCGCTCCCTCAGTACTGCCCCTCCGACAATGCGGCGCTCCCTCAGTACTGCCTCTCTGACAGTGTGGCACTCCCTCAGTACTGCCCCTCCGACAGTGCAGCACTCCCTCAGTACTGCCCCTCCGACAATGCGGCGCTCCCTCAGTACTGCCCCTCTGACAGTGTGGCACTCCCTCAGTACTGCCCCTCTGACAGTGTGGCACTCCCTCAGTATTGCCCCTCCGACAGCGCGGCACTCCCTCAGTACTGCCCCTCCAACAGTGCGGTGCTCCCTCAGTACTGCCCCTCCGACAGTGTGGTGCTCCCTCAGTACTGCCCCTCCGACAGTGCGGTGCTCCCTCAGTACTGCCCCTCCGACAGTGCGGCGCTCCCTCAGTACTGCCCCTCCGACAGTGTGGTGCTCCCTCAGTACTGCCCCTCTGACAGTGTGGTGCTCCCTCAGTACTGCCCCTCCGACAGTGTGGTGCTCCCTCAGTACTGCCCCTCCGACAGTAGGGCGCTCCTTCAGCACTGCACTGGAGTGTCAGCTGAGGTTTTTATGCTCAAGTCCCTGGAGTGGGACTTGAACCCACAACCTTCTGACTCAGAGGAGAGAGTGCTGCCCACTGAGACACAGCTGACACAGTAATGTTTCTGCCTCGCGCTGTTTCAAAGTCCCCTTCTGCACAGATCCTCAGTCTTATCCAGGAAGTGACATCATCAGTCCCTCTTAGGTTCCAAACCACTTTGCGATGAATTCGATAATTCTTGCTACACGTTCGCCATTACCGAGCGCAATGTGAGCACGGACCACTTTGAATTGTGCCTAATGATTTGTAACACAGAGGAATTAGATCGATGGGGCAGATATATCCACACAAGCATCTACAGGTCGATACTCCCAGGAGTTTCGAAGAATGAGAGGTGATCTCATTGATACGATTCTGAGGGGGAGTGACAGAGTCGATGCAGGGAGGGTGTTTCCCCCCGGGCTGGGGAGTCTAGAACCAGGGGTCACACAGTCTCAGGATAAGGGGTCGGTCATTGAGGACTGAGATGAGGAGGAATTTCTTCACTCAGATGGGGGTGAACCTTTGGAATTCTCTGTCCCAGAGGGCTGTGGAGGCTCCGTCGTTGAGTATATTGAAGGCAGGGATTGGGGAATTTTGGAGTCTCGGGGGATCGAGGGATATGGGGATCGGGCGGGAAAGTGGAGTTCAGGCCGATGGTCAGCCGTGATCTCATTGAATGGCGGAGCCGGCTCGAGGGGCCGAATGGCCGACTCCTGCTCCTAGTTCTCATGTTCCATGATTGGTACGGTACTAGCGGAAATAAAGTAGAATGTAATTTTGAAACGTACCTGAATTTAGAAGGGCCAGCAGAAGGGAGACCTCGAGAATGGAACACTTCATACTTGCTGCCGCTCAGTGTGAGTGAAAGGCAGAGAAATGACCGACTGTGTCAGTGAGCAAGGCAAGAGGAAGTTGCCCTTTCCTTTTGTTAAAACGTTTGTCGAGAATCTGCTCCGTCACCAACTCCCAGTTCGTTCCACATCAAGTGGGGCAAACCACATTGACGGTGCACAATTCCTCAATTGTGACCTTCTCCAGCAAGCACAAGCCCAACGACCACCCTGGGATCTCAACCATTGTCAAGGCCCCCAGCAACAGCTTGAGAGACATGAGTGTTCAGAAGTGTGACCACAAGTGACTATAGAGCAGGGCATCATCATCATAGGTGGTCCCTCAAAGCGAGGATGACTTGCTTCCACGCAAAAAGGGATGAGTACACAGGTGTTTCAGCGAAGGACTTAATATTCCAGATCCTGAACTACACGTTGAGGGGTTGGAAGATGCCCTGTACGTGGATTGTTTTAACGTGGGGTGACCGTTGCACACCAGCCACCACACGGGCTTGACCGAGCTCGGTCTTGGTCCAGTGGCAAGGGTTAACCAGGACGACTGGAGATCTGCTCTGCTGCACGGACCCAGTGCGCACACATATCGCACAGTGTGGGCTGGTCCGTGCTGCCCCTGGGCCCCTGGGCCCCGAACTCACGCCTCCCCTGGGGCCCGATCACCTCCCTCCGAGCAGGGAAAAGGGCAGGTGATTGACTCGCTCCCACGCCCCTCAAAGGCCTGCCACTATTTACAAAGCACAGTTGGGGAATGTGCTCACTGGTTCTGAACCGCTTGGATGGGTTGGATTAGGAAGGGTGTGAGGGCCTTAGCGAGGGTACGGAGGGAGATTGACCAGAATGGTCCCGGGGGATGTGGGACTTCAGTGACGGGGAGAGACTGGAGAAGCTGGGGTTGTTCTCCTCGGAGCAGAGAAGGTTGAGAGGAGATTTGATCGAGGGGTTCAGAATCACGAGGGGTGTGGACAGAGCGGATCGAGAGAAACTGTTCCCCATTGGTGGAAGGGTGGAGAACCAGAGGGACACAGATTGAAGGCGATTGGCAGAAAGGCGACACGAGGATAAACCTTTTTACGCAGCGAGTGGTTAGGATCGGGAACGCGCTGCCCGAGAGGGCGATGGAGGCAGACTCAATCGCGGCTTTCAAAAGGGGAGTTGGGTAAGTCCCTGAAGGAGAGAGATTGGCCGGGCTCCGGGGAAAGGGCGGGGGGAGTGGGACTGGCTGAGGTGCTCCTGCAGAGAGGGGTTCGAGGGGCCCAATGGCCTCCGTCTGTGCTGTGACCGTTGTGTGGTTCCAGATGCAGCCCCAATGGCACACATGAGGTTCAAAACAAGGAACCACATAAACGTTTCTTTGGTCTGTGCCCCTGTCACTGCTCTCAGTATCCACTGCCTCTAACACATTGTGCACAAAGCCGGAATTAGGGACCATGTACATCATGGGAGTGTAAGCTGTGTGGAGAACACAAAGATTCTGCAAAGGGACATTGATGGACTGAGTGAGTGGCCAGTAAGGGGGCAGATGCATTTAATGTAGGGCAATGTGAGGTTATTCACCTTGGTAGGTGTAATGTATGCACGTGTTGGGATGCTCACAGACTTGTAGTGTGGAGTGTCCCTCCCCCCACCTTTAATCAAGGGGGCACTTGATTCAATGTTTTATTTTATTCACAACAAAAGAGTTGTAGAGCTGTTGATGGTGTCCACCAACACGCTCGTGGCCTTCCACGAGAGGCGGGCGCCGGAGGGACTGGAGTGCATCATCACCCCCGGGAATGAAGTTTAATTTAATTTGACAAAGTTCCCAGTTAATTCGTTAATTTGAGGGCTCTAGTGCCCTTACTAAAAGGGGGCACTGGATTGATTTAAAGGTTACTTAAAATAGTTGTACAGCTGTTGAGATGGGAGGGGCTTAGCCAGTCATGTGATGCTCACAAGACTCAATATAACCCCAGCCAGTTGGGTTCGGGGGATCCACGATGGGGCAGGTGGTTGTGAGCCTGGTGGATGAATTGGTAAGGTGTGGTGTGATTGTTAAATCTTTGTTAATAAACCAACTAGTTCTGTCAGAATAAAAGTGTTTATTAATGATTAAAATTGATTCTGCATATGTATAAATGTTAAAAGTGTAGATTATACGGAAAGGCCTGTTTGTGACGAAACAAAATGGAAGCCCGCAGGTTGCTAGCGTGGGTTTTGTGTATTGGAAAGCCATTTAAATTAATCAAGAGATGGCTGAACCAGGCCAGACTGTCACATGTGTGAGGAGAGCCAATAAGGAACTGCCCTGGAACCAACATCCAATCCTGAGGCTTTCTGAGGAACAATGGCTTTGAGAGGGATAAAGAACTCAACCAAAGACTTTTCTCTCTCTCTGCTGGAAACACGGCACAAGACCTCTTGCCGAAGACCAGCCAAAACAGCAAGCCATGTGTTCAAACCAGCCAGCCAAAGGGACGTAATGTATATCGCTCGTTATTATAACTTCACTGTTTGTATCTGTTGTAACTAAGTAACTGACCACTGCTGATATGCATGTGTGTGTGTTTTTAATAAACTGTTCCAATTGTTTAGAAAGAATCGTCTCACTGTCAAACTTAAATGCCAGAGCTTTAGAAATCTTACAGCTCTTAGTAGCAATGTGTTGCTATGGATTCTTAAGCAAGGAGCCCATGAAGCAAATACATTACAGTAGGAAGATTAGAAAAACAGAATATTTTTGAAATGGTGTTCAGAAAGATTTGTGTCTCCTTGTACAGGAAACAAAGAGAGTTGGCATGCAGGTACAGCAAGCAATAAGGAAGGCAAATGGCATGTTGTCCTTTATTGCAAGGGGGTTGGAGTATAAGAGTAAGGAAGTCTGGCTACATAGAAACATAGAAAATAGGTGCAGGAGTAGGCCATTCGGCCTTTCGAGCCTGCACCGCCATTCAATAAGATCATGGCTGATCATACACTTCAGTACCCCTTTCCTGCTTTCTCTCCACACCCCTTGATCCCTTTAGCCGTAAGGGCCATATCTAACTCCCTTTTGAATATATCTAACGAACTGGCCTCAACAACTTTCTGTGGTAGAGAATTCCACAGGTTCACCACTCTCTGGGTGAAGAAGTTTCTCCTCATCTTGGTCCTAAATGGCTTCCCCCTTATCCTTGGACTGTGACCCCTGGTTCTGGACTTCCCCAACATCGGGAACATTCTTCCTGCATCTAACCTGTCCAGTCCCGTCAGAATTTCATATGTTTCTATGAGATTCCCTCTCATTCTTCTAAATTCTAGTGAATATAAGCCTAGTCGATCCAGTCTTTTTTCATATGTCAGTCCTGCCATCCCGGGAATCAGTCTGGTGAACCTTCGCTGCACTCCCTCAATAGCAAAAATGTCCTCCCTCATATTAGGAGACCAAAACTGAACACAATATTCCAGGTGAGGCCTCACCAAGGCCCTGTACAATTGCAGTAAGACCTCCCTGCTCCTATACTCAAATCCTCTCGCTATGAAGGTCAACATACCATTTGCCTTCTTCACTGCCTGCTGTACCTGCATGCCAACCTTCAATGACTGATGTACCATGACACCCAGGTCTCGTTGCACCTCCCCTTTTCCTAATCCGTCACCATTCAGATAATATTCTGTCTTCCTGTTTTTGCCACCAAAGTGGATAACCTCACATTTATCTACATTATACTTCATCTGCCATGCATTTGCCCACTCACCGAACCTGTCCAAGTCACCCTGTAGCCTCTTAGCATCCTCCTCACTGCCATCTGCTTAGTGTCATCTGCAAACTTGGAGATATTACATTCTATTCCTTCATCGAAATCATTCATGTACAGTGTAAATAGCTGGGGTCCCAGCACTGAACCTTACGGTACCCCACTAGTCACTGCCTGACATTCTGAAAAGTACCCATTTATTCCTACTCTTTGCTTCCTGTCTGACAACCAGTTCTCAATCCATGTCAATACGTTACCTCCCAATACCATGTGCTTTAATTTTGCACAGTAACCTCTTGTGTAGGACCTTGTCAAAAGCCTTTTGAAAACACCACATCCACTAGTTCTCCCTTGTCCACTCTATTAGTTACATCCTCAAAAAATTCAACTGTACAGGGCCTCGTTGAGACCACACCTGGAGCACTGTGCACAGTTTGGGTCTCCTTATCTGTGGGAGGATATACTTGCCTTGGAGACGGTACAATGGAGGTTCACCAGACTGATTCCTGGGATCAGAGGGCTGCCTTATGATGAGGGATTGTGTAGAATGGGCCCATACTCTCTGGACTTTAGAAGAATGGGAGCTGATCTCATTGATACATGCAAGATTCTGAAGGAGATTGACAGAGTAGAGGCTAAGAGGTTGTTTCCCCCGGGCTGGAGAGTTTAGAACTACAGGGCGTAGTCTCAGGGTAAGGAGGTCGGCCACTTAAGGCCGAGATGAGGAGGAATTTTTTCACTCATGAGGGTGGTGAATTGATGGAAATTCACCACACTCTGAGGGCTGTGGATGCTGAGACTCGGAATATATTCAAGGCTGAGATCGATTGATATTTGGGCTCTAGGGGAACGCAGGGATATGGAGATCAGGCAGGAAAGTGGAGTTGAGTTTGATGATCAGCCATAGGATCCCATCGGATATAACGCCCAGAAACAGGCCGTTCGGCCCAACCAGTCCATGCCGGTGTTTATGCCCCACTCGAGCCTCCTCCCGTCTTTCCCCATCTAAACCTATCAGCATAACCCTCTATTCCCTTCTCCCTTAAATTCCCTTCTCTAACCTCCCCTTAAATGCATCGATATTATTCGCCTCGACCCCTCCCTGTGGGAGCGAGCTCCACATTCTCACCCCTCTCTGGGTAAAGAAGTTTCTCCTGAATTCCCCATTGGGTTTCTTGTTGCAGTGGTAGGGGACAGTATATTTAGCGGGATAAATGCAGTTCTCTGCAGCCGAGAGCGCGAATCCCGAAGGCTGTGTTGCCTGCCCCGGTTCCAGGGTTAAGGACATCTCCTCTGGGCTGGAGAGGAACTTGGAGTGGGAGGGGGAAGATCCCATTGTCGTGATCCACGTAGGTACCAATGACACAGGTAGGACAAAGAACGAGGTTCTGCTGAGGGGCTACATTAAAAAGCAGAACCATAAAGGTTAATAATGTCTGGATTACTACCTGAGCCACGAGCAAATTAGTACAGGGTAAATATGATCAGGGTGGGGGATCTGGTGAGCAGAATGTTAAAAATTTAAAGAGCAAGGAGAAGGCAATAGAGCAGGGTAGCGATAGGGGTAATGATAACCAGAGTGTGACAGGAAGGGACGGAGCGTATAAACATAAGAGTGCATCAGAACGTGGGGTCAGAGGAGGGAAAAAGACAAAATTAAAATCTCTTTATCAAGATGTAGAAAAAGCTCTTTATCTGAATTCACGCAGCATTCCTAACAAGATAGATGAGTTGACGGCACAAATAGGTACAAATGGGTATGATCTGATAGCCATTACAGAGACGTGGGTGCAAGGTGACCAAGGCTGGGAACTGAATATTCAGGGGTATTTGACATTTCGGAAGGACAGACAGAAAGGAAAAGGAGGTGGGGTAGCTCTGTTAATAAAGGATGAGATCGGTGCGTTAGTGAGAAACGATATTGGCTCAGAGGATCAAGGTGTAGAATCAGTTTGGGTGGAGATAAGGAATAATAAGGGGAAGTAGTCACTGGTGGGAGGGTCTTCTCCTTCTTAGGCAGTATACCGCAGTCGAGGATGACTTGCTTCCACACTAAAATAGGTTCTCAGGTGACTGATGAGACCGATGCAGGGACCTACAGTCTCTGTCGCAGGTGGGGCAGACGGTGGTTGGAGGGACGGGTGGGTGGGGAGTCTGGTTTGCCGCGCGCTCCTTCCGCTGTTTGCGCTTGGCTTCCGTGTGCTCCCGACCAAGAGACCCGAGGTGCTCGGCGCCCTCCCGGATACTTCTCCTCCACTTAGGGCGGACTGGTCTTTGACCAGGGACCTCCCAGGTGTCGGTGGGGATGTTGCACTTTTTCCAACGAGGATTTGAGGGGTGTCCTCGAAGCGTTTCCTCTGCCCTCCTGGGGCTCGCGTGCCGCGTCGGGGTTCCGAGTCGAGCGCTTGTTTTGGGAGTCTCGTGTTGGCCATGCCGACAATGTGGCCCGACCATCGGAGCTGGTTGAGTGTGGTCAGTGCATCAATGCGGGGGATGTTGGTTTGAGCGAGAACACTGATGTTGATGAGCGAGAAATAATAAGGGAAAGAAGTCACTGGTGGGCGTGTTCCAGACGGCCCCTAACAGTAGCTACACTGTAGTGTAACTCGTCAACTTAATCTGACCTAAAAGATTTGTCCGTGACCACAGCAAACAATGCTGGGCACAGGTATATTGTTTATAAGCACAGCAGATTTATTAAGTACTTTACATTCAGTACAAAGTAGTAATACTTAACAAGGTGCTCGTCGACAGTGTGTTGCTTGCAACCTCGGTGGAAGCCCACTGAGTGACTGTTGTGTGGTCTCTTGCTGTCTTCTGCTGTCTGTAGCCCTCCTCCTGTCTTACTCAGTGTTCGCGCTGCCTTCAGGGTTCAGTAGCTGCTTCTCTTATACCTTTTTCCCTCTCCAGTACTGGTGCTAGCTTGCGGCTGCCTGGGCACCCACCACAGGTTATTTCAACACTCCCGTTAATCCGGGGGGTGGGGGGTGGGCGGAGGGAATATTGCGGTCGGAGGCTCTCTCCGTACGAACGCTTCCGAGGCGAAAATAAATTTACGAAAGCACCTGGTGGTCCCGGAGCAAGGTAGGGTTCCGGAGGGCAGCGCGATGTCTCCGAGGTACGTACGGACATGCTGGAGTCACATGGGCCTGGATCACCAATCACTGGGCAGTATTCTCATTGATAAAAATGGGAACTCTGTTTGTACGGGCTCCCATTAGTATCAATGAGAAAACACCGAAACACAGCACAATAAGCAAATAAAACACCTCACATATTTAAAACTAATTGAAATTAAATGTAATTAAATGTTTGAGAAAAAATATATCGTTTTTGGAATTTTGTTTACTGTGTTTCAATAGTGTTAAAAATAACTTACCTTAATGGACTGGGTGTTTAATATAAAAATGAGTGTTTAAATATAATTTTTATGTTTTAAAACTCTTATGCTGGTAAAAGTAAGCTATGCACGTGCTTTTACCAGGCGTAAGAGTTTGAAGGACATTTGCTGGGCAAGAGTTGAGCAGATAGCCCAATCTCTCCCGCGCGGAGGTCCTTCTCCCGGGGATGGGAAGGATCTGCACGGAGAAATCTCGACACATCCGAAAAGGCGGTTCTTGCCGCATGTGCATCGCGCCCCGAAATCCGGCTTTTACCAGGCCTCGCTGGGTTCGAGCGCACTCCGTATACATCCGGCCAGGCGGGGATTTTCATCCCATTAATTCAAACATCCCCTGAACTTCAACTTTAATTGCACTCTGGAACCTTAATAAAGGAGCAAAGGTCACACTTGCTCATTACACACAGTACTCAGTCTCATCATTTATTATCAGTGTAACAGAGGTCATGCACTTTGGCAGAAAAAAATCAAAGAGCAAGTTATAATTTAAATGGAGAAAGATTGCAAAGTGCCGCAGTACAGCGGGACCTGGGGGTACTTGTGCATGAAACACAAAAAGATAGTCTGCAGGTACAGCAAGTGATCAGGAAGGCCAATGGAATCCTGGCCTTTATTGCAAAGGGGATAGAGTATAAAAACAGGGAAGTCTTGCTACAGTTATACAGGGTATTGGTGAGGCCACACCTGGAGTACTGCGTGCAGTTTTGGTTTCCATATTTACGAAAGGACATACTTGCTTTGGAGGCAGTTCAGAGAAGGTTCACTCGGTTGATTCCGGGGATGAGGGGGTTGACTTATGAGGAAAGGTTGAGTAGGTTGGGCCTCTAGTCATTGGAGTTGAGAAGAATGAGAGGTGATCTTATCGAAACGTATCAGATTATGAGGGGGCTTGACAAGGTGGATGCAGAGAGGATGTTTCCACTGATGGGGGAGACTAGAACTAGGGGGCATGATCTTAGAATAAGGGGCCGCCCATTTAAAACTGAGATGAGGAGGAATTTCTTCTCTCAGAGGGTTGTAAATCTGTGGAATTCTCTGCCTCAGAGAGCTGTGGAGGCTGGGTCATTGAATAAATTTAAGACAGAGATAGATATTTTCTTAAATGATAAGGGGATAAGGGGTTATGGGGAGCGGGCGGGGAAGTGGAGCTGAGTCCATGATCAGATCAGCCATGATCGTATTAAATGGCGGAGCAGGCTCGAGGGGCTCTATTGCCGACTCCTGTTCCTATTTCTTATGTTCTAATTGTCATGTATTCAACTATCATTGTAACCCATGTATAAACTGACCTAAATTGTACACCTTGAGAACATTGACCGAAAGGTGGTGAACTTGTGGGAGACACTCCTAACCTAAACTCTCAGGTATAAAAGGGGAAGCTCCACCCACCTTCATCACTTGAGGTCTTGGTAATAAAGGTAGCTGGTCACAGAGTGACCTTCTCTCAAGTTTGGGCCTCGTGTGCATTTATACTCTATAGTAAGGACATATCATTGGCGACGAGAAACTGAGATTTAAACCACGCGAGCATGGCCACTAGCAGCACAGAAGAGAGGTACTGTGTTGGTGATGATTGGGACAACTTTATTGAGAGACTACAGCAAAGTTTTGTCACTAAGGAATGTTTGGGACAGGATTCGGCCGACAAACGCAGGGCTCATCTCCTGACGGTTTGTGGATCCAGAACATACTCCCTGATGAAGGACCTTCTAGCGCCAGAGAAGTTGGCGGACAAGATGTTCAAAGAGCTCAGTAAGTTGATCGGGGAACACTTTAAACCGGCGAGCAGCATGCACATGGTGAGACACCGGTTTTACACACACCGGCGGCGAGAAGGGCAAAGCGTTCCAGACTTCGTGGCAGATCTCCGGTGATTGGCGAGCCTATGTAAGTTCCCAGATGCTTGCAGAGCGGAGATGCTGCGAGACTTTTTAATTGAGGGCATCGGGCACGCTGGGGTTTTCAGGAAACTGATTGAGACCAAAGACTTGACCTTGGAAGCGGTGGCTCTCATAGCCCAAACATTTATCTCAGGGGAGGAAGAGACCGGAATGATGTATGACAAAAATCTTGGCTCAAATGCGGCAAACGACCAGGGAGTCAACATTGTTAATGCGGCACACAGTTTTCGAGGCAGACAAGGGCAATCGGACATGCCCCAGCAAGGGGGAAATTAAACAGAGACAATAGCTAGCTGAATGGCGATTCATGCCATCGCAATGGACCAGTAATTGGGCCATCAACACCTGTTAATGGTGCACTTAAGGACAGTTACAGAGACAGTCAGAGACGATCGACTGCTAATGGACCTTTTGTTTCCAACAACGGGCCTCCAGCTCATGTTGGAGGTGTGGAGGTAAACACCCAGTCAGAGCTTGCAGGTATCAGCAATATACCTGCAGAAACTGCAACGTCAGCGATCACTTGGCGCGTATGTGCAGGAAGTCTGCAGCCAGGTTGATGTACGAGGAGATCGGGCCCGATGTAAGCCCTACGAGGCCAAATGGACACTGGGGGAAATTGCTGGAAGCTGAAGTTCAGCGAGTTCATGTGGAGCACATATACAGTTCATACACCAGGACGCCACCGATAATGATGAAAGTGCTCCTCAATGGCATCCCAGTATTAATGGAGCTAGACATGGGGGCCAGCCAGGCCCTGATGAGTATCAAACAGATCGAAAGATTGTGGGTGTCCAAGGCCAGGAGGCCAAAATTATCGCTAATTGACACACAGCTACGGACATATACAAAGGAGATAATTCCGGTGCTAGGCAGCGCCACGGTAGTCGTGACCCACAAAGATTCGGAGAACAGGTTGCCACTCTGGTATGTCCCAGGGGACGGTCCCGCACTACTGGGGAGGAGTTGGCTTGCTGTCATGAACTGGACATGGGGCGATGTCAATGCAATTTCTTCTGTGGAGCGAGTATCATGCTCACAAATCCTGGACAAATTTGGCTCATTATTTCAACCCGGCATCGGCACTTTCATGGGGGCCAAGGTAGTGATTCACATAAACCCGGACGCCAGGCCAGTACACCACAAGGCCAGAGTGGTGCCGTACGTGATGCGGGAAAAGATAGAATGTGAATTGGACCGCCTGTTGAGGGAAGGCATCATCTCGCCAGTCGAATTCAGTGACTGGGCGAGCCCGATTGTGCCGGTGCTCAAGGCGGATGGGTCGGTCAGGATATGTGGCGATTACAGGGCCACCATCAATCGGGTGTCACTCCAAGACCAGTACCCGCTACCAAGAGCGGAGGACCTCTTTGTGATGCTATCCGGTGGCAAAATTTTTTCCAAATTGGACCTGACCTCAGCTTACATGACCCAGGAGCTGGCGAGTGAGTCGAAGAAGCTGACCACCATCATGACACACAAGGGGTTGTTTGAGTACAACAGATGTCCGTTCGGGATTCGATCGGCTGCTGCGATCTTTCAGTGAAATATGGAAAGCCTCCTCAAGTCGATTCCAAGGACGATGATTTTTCAGGACGACATCCTCATCACGGGTCGCGATACAGAAGAACACCTCCACAACCTGGAGGAGGTGCTATGCAGACTGGACCGGGTAGGGCTGTGACTGAAAAAGGCGAAGTGCGTCTTCCTAACTCCAGAGGTAGAATTCCTGGGGATGAGGGTAGCAGCAGACAGGATCAGACCCACTGCGTCCAAGACGGAAGCGATCCAGAGAGCACCCAGACCCCGTAACACGACGGAGCTGCGTTCATTCCTGGGGCTCCTGAACTATTTTGGTAACTTTCTTCCCAAATTGAACACGCTGCTAGAGCCGCTACACGTGCTCCTACGCAAAGGTCGCGATTGGGTCTGGGGGAACAGCCAGGAAAGGGCTTTTAATAGAGCACGCAATTTGTTATGCTCCAACAAACTGTTAACGTTATATGACCCATGTAAGAAACTTGTGTTAACGTGCGATGCGTCGTCCTATGGTGTCGGGTGTGTGTTGCAGCATGTTAATGTCAAGGGTCAGTTACAGCCGGTAGCTTATGCCTCCAGAAGTCTGTCCCAGGCAGAAAGGGACTATGGGATGGTATAAAATGAAGCGCTAGCATGTGTATATGCAGTAAAAAAAATGCACCAGTACCTATTTGGTAGGAAATTTGAGCTGGAGACAGATCACAAAACCCTAACGTCCCTTTGGCCGACAACAAGGCCATAAATGCGAATGCATCGGCCTGCATACAGAGGTGGGCACTCACGTTAGCCGCCTATGACTATACAATTCGGCACAGACCGGGCACCGAAAACTGCACCGATGCACTCAGCAGGCTCCCACTAGCCACCACTGAGGGGGCACCCGAGCATGCTGCTGAGATGGTCATGGCTGTTGAAGCTTTCGAAAGTGAAGGCTCACCTGTGACAGCCCGTCAGATTAAAGTCTGGACAAATAGAGATCCACTACTGTCTTTAGTTAAGAAATGTGTCCTGAATGGGGACTGGGCAGCCACGTACAGGGCATGCCCTGACGAATTTAGACCGTTTCATAGGCGCAAGGATGAACTCTCGATTCAGGCCGATTGCCTACTGTGGGGAAACCGCGTAGTCATGCCCCAGATGGGCAGAGAGGTGTTTATCAGAGAACTTCACAATGAGCACCCGGTCATTGTCATGATGAAGGCAATTGCCAGGTCACACGTTTGGTGGCCAGGGATAGACGCAGATCTGGAACTTTGTGTTTGCATGTGCAACACGTATGCTCAGCTGGGTAATGCACCCAGGGAAGCCCCCCTTAGCCCCTGGCCCTGACCCACCAAGCCATGGTCACGCAAAAATGTGGACTACGCAGGTCCTTTCATGGGGAAAATGTTTTTGGTTGTAGTAGATGCCTACTCCAAATGGATTGCGTGTGACATTTTAAATTCAAGCACATCCTCTGCCACGGTAGAATGTCTACGGGCAATGTTCGCCGCCCATGGTCTAACGGATGTCTTGGTCAGCGACAATGGACCGTGCTTCACAAGCACTGAATTCCAGGACTTCATGGCAGGCAATGGAATCAACCATGTCAGAACGGCACCGTTCAAGCCGGCCTCAAATGGCCAGGCAGAATGAGCAGTGCAGATAATCAAACAGGGGATGCTCAGAATCCAAGGGGGTTCCCTACAAAGCCGCTTATCACGCCTCCTGTTGGCCAATAGATCCCGACCTCACTCGCTCACAGGGTTCCACCCGCAGAGCTGCTAATGAAAAGGACGCTCAAAACCAGGTTATCCCTAAAACATCCCACTATGAAAGAAATTGTTGAGAGCAGGCGCCTGTCACAATGTAACTACCATGATAGGAATGCGAGGGCGCGATGTATTGATGTCAATGACCCTGTTTTTGTCATTAATTACGCTGCAGGGCCCAAATGGCTTGCAGGCACTGTGATTGCCAAAGAGGGGAATAGGGTTTTGGTAGTTAAACTTACCAATGGACAAATCTGCCGCAAACACGTGGATCAAACTAAAAGGAGGTTCAGCAACCCCATAGAAGAAGCAGAGGAAGAACACAACGTAGAGTTTACTCCACCACAGGTGACCGAACACCGGAACCAAGTGGAGGAGAGCCCAGTCACTGTGGGCAGTCCGGACAGGCTGAGGCTCCACAAACAGCAGACACTCAGGCCACGCCCAACAACCAGAGCCCAAACTCAGGCGCTCTCCAAGGGAGCGTAAACCAACAGAGAGACTTAACCTGTGATCCTAATAAGACTTTGGGGGGGGCGAGGTGATGTCATGTATTCAACTATCATTGTAACCCATGTATAAGCTGACCGAAGTTGTACACTGTGAGAACATTGACCACAGGGGGGTGAACTTGTGGGAGACACTCCTAACCTGGACTCTCAGGTATAAAAGGGGAAGCTCCATCCACCTTCATCACTTGAGGTCTTGGTATTAAAGGTAACTGGTCACAGAGTGACCTTCTCTCAAGTATGGGCCTCGTGTGCATTTATACTGTACAGTAAGGACTTATCACTTATGTAGTACATTCTACTGTTTATCTCGCTCTCCGCCTTGTTCCTCCTTTTTGCAGAATGAGCTAACCTTCTTGCATTGCTCACTGCTTAGGCTGGTGTGCAACTTCAGCGATAAGGAATTATAGATGTTGCAAACCCTTGATCTTACTTTATGACTAATCCATGTCCTGTCCGTGGCTAGGTGTTTGTTTTAAATTAACAGGACATTCTATACTACTTCAGCACATTTATCGTGGTAAACGTAATATTGGCTTAATTTACCATCATGCTTTGCTTCTTGGCCTTGTACCATGTTTAGCTAAGCTTACACACATTGCCGTTACTTCTATCGTATACTAGTTAAAAACATTGTTGCACATTTAACAACATTATCATAACAAGCAGGTAAGTTCTATCTTACAATTCACCACCCTGAGGCGGAGGAATACTTTCTGACTCCTCATTTTATCAGGATATTGGCACACCTTCTTAATCTGGGTTAACAATAACATACCCGGATCAATTCACTACCTCCCTTTTCCATAAATTTATGACGTTATAATTAGAACTATTAGGACCATGCATTGAGTGTATTTGGACTTCCAGAAGGCATTTGACAAGGTGCCACATAAAAGGTTACTGCACAAGATAAAAGTTTAAGGGGTTAGGGGTAATATATTAGCATGGATAGAGGATTGGCTAACTAACAGAGAACAGGGAGTCGGGATAAATGGTTCATTCTCGGGTTGGCAATCAGTAACTAGTGGAGTGCCACAGGGTTCAGTGCTGGGACCCCAACTATTTACAATCTATATTAATTACTTGGAAGAAGGGACTGAGTGTAACGTAGCCAAGTTTGCTGATGATACAAAAATGGGAGGAAAAGCAATGTGTGAGGAGGACACAAAAAATCTGCAAAAGGACATAGACAGGCTACGTGAGTGGGCAAAAATTTGGCAAATGGAGTATAATGTTGGAAAGTGTGAAGTCATGCACTTTGGCAGAAAAAAAATCAAAGAGCAAGTTATTATTTAAATGGAGAAAGATTGCAAAGTGCTGCAGTACAGCGGGACCTGGGGGTACTTGTGCATGAAACACAAAAGGATAGTATGCAGGTACAGCAAGTGATCAGGAAGGCCAATGGTATCTTGGCCTTTATTGCAAAGGAGATGGAGTATAAAAGCAGGGAAGTCTTGCTACAGTTATACAGGGTATTGGTGAGGCCACACCTGGAGTACTGCGTGCAGTTTTGGTTTCCATATTTACGAAAGGATATACTTGCTTTGGAGGCAGTTCAGAGAAGGTTCACTGGGTTGATTCTGGGGATGAGGGGATTGACTTATGAGGAAAGGTTGAGGAGGTTGGGCCTCTACTCATTGGAATTCAGAAGAATGAGAGGTGATCTTATCGAAACGTATCAGATTATGAGGGGGCTTGACAAGGTGGATGCAGAGTGGATGTTTCCACTGATGGGGGAGACTAGAACTAGGGGGCATGGTCTTAGAATAAGGGGCCGCCCATTTAAAACTGAGATGAGGAGGAATTTCTTCTCTCAGAGGGTTGTAAATCTGTGGAATTCGCTGCCTCAGACAGCTGTGGAAGCTGGGACATTGAATAAATTTAAGACAGAGATAGATATTTTCTTAAACGATAATGGAATAAGGGGTTATGGGGAGCGGGCAGGAAAGTGGAGCTGAGTCCATGATCAGATCAGCCATGATCGTATTAAATGGCGGAGCAGGCTCGAGGGGCCATATGGCCTACTCCTGTTCCTATTTCTTATGTTCTTATGTAGTACATTCTATGGTTTATCTCGCTCTCCACCTTGTTTTTCCTTTTTGCAGAATGAGCTAACCTTCTTGCATAGCTCACTGTTTAGGCTGGTGTGCAACTTCAGCGATAAGGAATTATAGATGTTGCAAACCCTTGATCTTACTTTGTGACTAATTCATGTCCTGTCCGTGGCTATGTGCTTGTTTTAAATTAACAGGACATTCTATACTACTTCAGCACATTTATCGTGGTAAACGTAATATTGGCTTAATTTACCATCATGCTTTGCTTCTTGGCCTTGTACCATGTTTAGCTAAGCTTACACACATTGCCGTTACTTCTATCGTATACTAGTTAAAAACATTGTTGCACATTTAACAACATTATCATAACATGCAGCTAAGTTCTATCTTACAATTCACCACCTTGAGGCAGAGGAATACTTTCTGACTCCTCATTTTATCAGGATATTGGCTAACCTTCTTAATCTGGGTTAATAGTAACATACCCGGATCAATTCACTACCTCCCATATCCATAGGCTTTATGACATTATAATTAGAACTATTAGGACCATGCATTGAGTGTATTTGAACTTCCAGAAGGCATTTGACAAGGTGCCACATAAAAGGTTACTGCACAAGGTAAAAGTTCAAGCGGTTGGGGGTAATATATTAGCATGGACAGAGGATTGGCTAACTAACAGAAAACAGATAAATGGTTCATTCTCGGGTTGGCAACCAGTAACTAGTGGGGTGCCACAGGGATCAGTGCTGGAACCCCAACTATTTGTAATCTATGTTAACGACTTGGAGGAAGGGACTGAGCCAAGTTTGCTGATGATACAAAGATGGGAGGAAAAGCAATGTGTGAGGAGGACACAAAAAATCTGCAAAAGGATATAGACAGGCTAAGTGAGTGGGCAAAAATTTGGCAGATGGGAGTATAATGTTGGAAAGTGTGAGGTTGTTACGTATTTAACCCTTTGTAACTTGCATTACACCTGACCACCAGAGGGCCCACCTGTTGGAGTCCCAAGGGATCCCAGCATCCCTTGGGAGCACAGTATATAAGCAGGCCACCCACGAGGTACCTGCACTCTGGAACCTTAGTAAAGGAGCTAAGGTCACACTTGCTCATTACACACAGTACTCAGTCTCACCATTTATTATCAGTGTAACAATTGGCGACGAGGTAACGAACAACCGCGTGAAAATGCAAAGAATAGTCAGCATCCAGGGGAAGTTCTCAGAAGGGGACAATTGGGAGGCCTTCATGGAGAGACTCGACTAATACTTTGTGGCCAACGAGCTGGAAGGGGACGAGAATGCCACCAAACGAAGGACGATCCTCCTCACTCTCTGTGGGGCAACAACCTATGGCCTCACGAAGAATCTCCTGGCCCCGGCAAAACCAACAGAGAAATCCCACGAAGAATTGTGTATGCTGGTCCGGGAGCACCTAAATCCTAAGGAAAGCGTTTTGATGGCGAGATATCGGCTCTACACGTGTCAACGATCAGAGGGCCAGGAAGTGGCGAGCTACGTTGACGAACTAACGCACTTCGCAGGACATTGTGAGTTTCAGGGTTTCCTCGAACAAATGCTCAGAGACGTTTTGTACGGGCATCGGACGTGAGACAATCCTTTGCAAACTGTTGACTGTAGAAACGCTGAATCTGAGTAAAGCCATAATGATCGCATTTATGTCCACCAGCGACAACACCAAGCAAATTTCACAAAACAAAGAAGTCTTGGCCAGTACTGTGCATAAAGTAACGTCGGTTTTGAGCAGAAATGTACATGGCAGAACGTATACACCGGCAGCTGTGGCCCGACCTCAATTGACCCAGAGTCCGCCATCATCTGTTAATGCGAGGCAGTTAACACCCTGTTGGCGCTGTGGGGGTGATCGGCCCCATCAATGCCGCTTTAAGACTTGCAGAACAATGGGACATCTCCAACAAATGTGCAGGCGAGCTGCAAACCCTGCAAACCACCACGTTGCAGAGGAAGATCGATCCACAATGGATCAGACTGAATTGGAAACTCGTACGAAGGAGGCAGAAGTGTACGGGGTACACACCAATAATGTTGAAAGTTGAACTGAACGGCATTCCAGTATCTATGGAGCTGGACACAGGGGCAAGTCAGTCCATGATGAGTAAAAAGGCCTTCGACAGGTTGTGGGGAAAGAAGGCACACAGGCCCAAGCTCAGCCCCATTCACACCAAACTAAAACTTACACCAAGCAACTAATCCCTGTAACTGGCAGTGCAGAAGTCAAAGTCTCCTATGATGGAGCAGTACACGAACTCCCGCTGTGGATTGTGCCAGGGGATGGCCCCACATTGTTTGGCAGAAGCTGGCTGGGGAAAATCCGCTGGAACTGGGACGACATCCGAGGGCTTTCGTCCGTCGACGATGCCTCATGTACCCAGGTTCTAAGCAAGTTCCCATCGTTATTCGAGCCAGGCATTAGAAGCTTCTCGGGGGCGAAAGTACAGATCCATTTGGTTCCCGGTACGCGACCCATTCACCACAAGGCTCGGGCGGTATTGTACATGATACGTGAAAAAGTGGAAATTGAGCTGGACAGGCTGCAACGTGAAGGCATCATTGCGCCGGTGAAATTCAACGACTGGGCCAGTCCGATTGTCCCAGTACTCAAGGAGGACGGCACGGTTAGACTATAAAGTAACAATTAACTGGTTTTCGCTGCAAGACCAGTACCCGCTACCAAAGGCAGACGACCTATTTGCGATCCTGGCTGGAGGGAAGACGTTCACTAATCTGGACCTGACCTCGGCCGACATGATGCAGGAGCTGGAGGAGTCTTTGAAAGGCCTCACCTGCATCAACACGCACAAAGATCTGTTTGTCTACAACCGGTGCACGTTCGGGATTTGGTCGGCTGTGACGATCTTCAAGTGGAACATGGAGAGCCTGCTAAAGTTGGTTCCGCGCACCGTGGTTTTCCAGGACGACATATTGGTGACAGGTCAGGACACCATGGAGCACTTGAAGAATCTGGAGGAGGTTCTTAGGCGGTTGGATCGCGTGGGGCTCAGGTTGAAACGCTCGGTGTGTTCTTCTGCCACAGGACGTTGAATTCTTAGGAAGGAGAATCGCAGCAGATGGCATCAGACCCACTGACGCCAAGACGGAGGCCATCAAGAACGCGCCGCGGCCCAATTTTGCTAATTTCCTACCTGGGTTAAGCACCCTGCTCGAACCCCTGCATGCGCTACTGCGCAAGGGAGACGACTGGGTATGGGGGAATTCACAAGAGGCTGCCTTTAAGAAAGCCAGAAATCTGTTGTGTTCAAACAAACTGCTTGTCCTGTCTAATCCATGTAAACGATTAGTGTTAGCTTGCAATGCGTCATCATACGGGGTCGGGTGTGTGTTACAACAGGCTAACGAATTGGGGATTTTGCAACTGGTCGCATATGCCTCCAGGAGTTTGTCCAAGGCCGAAAGAGCCTAGAGCATGGTTGAAAAAGAGGCTCTGGCGTTCGTTTATGCGGTAAAAAAATGTACCAGTACTTATTTTGCCTCAAGTTCAAATTTGAAACTGACCACAAGCCGCTCATATCGCTATTCTCGGAGAGCAAAGGGATTAATACTAATGCCTCTGCCCGCATCCAAAGATGGGCGCTCACGATATCGGCATACAACTATGTAATCCGCCACAGACCGGGCAGAGAACTGCGCAGATGCTCTCAGTCGGCTACCATCGCCCACCACCGGGGTGGAAATGGCACAACCAGCGGACTTGCTCATGGTCATGGAGGCATTTGAGAACGAGAAGTCCCCTGTTACGGCCTGCCAGATCAGGACCTGGACCAGCCAGGATCCTTTACTGTCCTTGGTAAAAAACTGTGTTCTCCATGGGAGCTGGTCCAGTGTCCCAGTGGAGATGCAGGAGGCGATTAAGCCGTTCCACCGACGCAAAGACGAGTTGTCCCTGCAGGCGGACTGTGTTTTGTGGGGCAATTGCGTGGTCTAGCCCAAGAAAGACAGAGACACATTTATTTGCGAACTGCACAACACCCATCCAGGCATCGTAATGATGAAAGCCATATCTAGATCTCACGTGTGGTGGCTGGCATCGACTCAGATTTAGAGTCATGCGTGCGCCAGTGAACACTGGCTCTCAGCTCAGCAATGCTCAGAGACGTTTTGTACGGGCATCGGACGTGAGACAATCCTTTGCAAACTGTTGACTGTAGAAACTCTGAATCTGAGTAAAGCCATAATGATCGCATTTATGTCCACCAGCGACAACACCAAGCAAATTTCACAAAACAAAGAAGTCTCCAGAGAGGCATCGCTAAGTTTGTGGTTGAGGCTCTCCAAACCGTGGCCGAGGATCCATGTAGACTATGCGGGCCCATTCCTAGGCAAAATGTTTTTGGTTGTTGTGGACGCTTACTCAAAATGGATTGAATGTACAATAATGTCTGTAAGCACATTTGAAAGCCTGTGAGCCATGTTTGCCACGCACGGCTCGCCTGATGTCCTAGTCAGCGACAATGGGTCGTGCTTCACCAAGTAATTCAAGTAATTCATGACCCACAACAGGATCAAACACGTCACATGTGCCCTGTTCAAGCCCACATCCAACGGGCAGTCCAGACCATCAAGCAAAGCTTGAAACGCCTGTTGGAAGGCTCCCTGCAGACCCGGTTATCCCGAGTACTGCTCAGCTACTGCACCAGACCCCACTCACTCACAGGGATTCCCCCAGCTGAGCTGCTCATGAAAAGGGTGCTTAAAACAAGGCTCTCTCTGGTCCACCCTGACTTCCATGATCACGTGGAGGACAAGCGGCATCAACTGAGTGTGTACCATGATCGCGCAAATTTGTCACGCGATATTGAGATCAACGACCCTGTGTTTGTGCTCAAATATGGACATGGTCCCAAATGGCTCACTGGCACGGTCACAGCCAAAGAGGGGAGTAGGGTGTTTCAGGTCAAACTGACCAATGGATAAACGTACAGAAAACATTTGGACCAAATTAAACTGCGGTTCACCAACAACTACGAACAACCCGAAGAGGACACCACCAACTTTGACCCTCCAACACACACACAAGTGGCAACTGACATCACAGTTGACCACGAAACCGAACTCATCATCTCTAGCAGCTCGGCAAGGCCGGCTGCCCAACAGCCCAGTGAAGAACTGACCAACCCACCCACACCAGCATTTGTACTGAGACGATCGACAAGGGAGCGCAGAGCCCCAGATCGTCTCACCCTGTAAATAAGTGTACTGTTGACTTCACGGGGGAGTGATGTTATGTATTTAACCCCTTGTAACCGGCATCACACCACCACCAGAGGGCCTACCTGTTGGAGTCCCAAGGGATCCCAGCATCCCTTGGGAGCACTGTATATAAACAGACCACCCGCGAAGCACTTGCACTCTGGAACTACAATAAAGGAGCTAAGGTCACACAGTACTCAGTCTCACCATTTATTATCAGTGTAACAGAGGTCATGCACTTTGGCAGAAAAATATCAAAGAGCAAGTTATTATTTAAATGCAGAAAGATTGCAAAGTGCCGCAGTACAGCGGGACCTGGGGGTACTTGTGCATGAAACACAAAAGGATAGTATGCAGGTACAGCAGGTGATCAGGAAGGCCAATGGTATCTTGGTCTTTATTGCAAAGGGGCTGGAGTAGAAAAGCAGGGAAGTCTTGCTACAGTTATACAGGTTATTGGTGAGGCCACACCTGGAGTACTGCGTGCAGTTTTGGTTTCCATATTTACGAAAGGATATACTTGCTTTGGAGGCAGTTCAGAGAAGGTTCACTGGGTTGATTCTGGGGATGAGGGGATTGACTTATGAGGAAAGGTTGAGGAGGTTGGGCCTCTACACATTGGAGTTCAGAAGAATGAGAGGTGATCTTATCGAAATGTATAAGCTTATGAGGGGGCTTGACAAGGTGGATGCAGAGAGGATGTTCCCACTGATGGGGGAGACTAGAACTAGAGGGCATAATCTTAGAATAAGAGACCTCCCATTTAAAACTAAAATGAGGAGGAATTTCTTCTCTCAGAGGGTTGTAAATCTGGAATTCGCTGCCCCAGAGAGCTGTAGAAGCCGGGACATTGAATAAATTTAAGACAGAAATAGACAGTTTCTTGAGCGATAAGGGGATAAGGGGTTATGGGGAGCGGGCGGGGAAGTGGAGCTGAGTCCATGATCGGATCAGCCATGATCTTATTGAATGGCGGAGCAGGCTCGAGGGGTCATATGGCCTACTCCTGCTCCTGTTTCCTATGTTCTTATGTTCTTAATTACTAGGGCTACTGATACTATTCGTGCCCAGGAATGCAGGCTGGCATTATACGCTAATTCCCACCACTTGTGGTCCCCGAAATTAATTATTGCTTTCTCGGTTAGTGTTATGTATCTGGTATTTACTCTGTACAGCCACCAGAGGCCTCATCCCCTGGAGTCCCAATGGATCCCATAATCCCTTGGGAGCACAGGTATTTAAGGAGGCTTCACAGGTTGGAGAGGCACTCTGGAGACCTGCAATAAAAGACTGAGGTCACACTTTACTTTGAGCTCACAGTGTTCAGTCTGACTCTTTCTCCATACACAACTGGCGACGAGATGCAGATAGCAAACCCAAAGATGCAGAGAACAGTGGGCATCCTGGAGAAATTTTCAGAGGGAGATGATCGGGAAACTTTTGTGGAGCGACTCGACCAATACTTCGTGGCCAACGAGCTAGATGGGGAAGAGAGCACTGCCAAACATAGAGCGATCCTCCTCACCGTCTGTGGGGCACCAACGTCTGTGGAGCCTCATGAAGAATCTGCTCACTCCAGTGAAACCCACGGAGAAATCATACGACGATTTGTGCACACTGGTCCGAGAGCATTTGAACCTGAAGGAAAACGTTCTGATGGTGAGGTACCGGTTCTACACCTACAAAAGGTCTGAAGGCCAGGAAGTGGCGAGTTATGTCGCCGGGCTAAGATGCCTTGCAGGACATTGCGAATTTGAAGGACATTGGGAGCACATGCTCAGAGACTTTTTCGCACTTGGCATTGGCCACGAAACCATACTTTGCAAACTTTTGACTGTAGAGACCCCAACCTTGAGTAAGGCCATAGCGATAGCCCTGGCGTTCATTGCCACCAGTGACAATACGAAGCAAATCTCTCAGCACACAAGTGCTGCTACAAGTACTGTGAACAAAGTGATGTTGTTTTCGAATCGTAACGTACAGGGCAGGTCACACATACCTGCAGCTACACATCCACAGATAGCTCAGAGTCCACCATCAAGAGTGATGAATGCAAGGCCATTAACACCTTGTTGGCGCTGCGGGGGTGATCATCGTTTCTATTCATGCCGATTCAAAGGATATATTTGCAAGGGCTGTGGAACAATGGGACACCTCCAACGAGTGTGCAGGTGAGCTGCTTAGCCTGTTAAACCTGAAGACCACCATGTTGCAGAGTCAGACAGATCCACAGAGGATCACAACGAAACAGAACCTCAGACAAAGGAGGCAGAGGTACATGGGGTGCACACATTCACCACGAATTGTCCTCCGATAATGCTGAAAGTTGAACTAACTGAACTCCTGGTGTCAATGGAGCTGGACACAGGCGCGAGCCAGTCCATCATGGGCAAAAAGACTTTCGAAAGGTTGTGGTGCAACAAGGCCTCAAGGCCAGTCTTAACTCCAGTTTGCACGGGACTAAGAACTTACACAAAAGAACTGATTCCTGTAATCGGCAGTGCTACCGTAAAGGTCTCCTACGATGGATCGGTGCACAAGCTACCACTCTGGGTGGTACCGGGCGATGGTCCCATGCTGCTCAGCAGGAGCTGGCTGGGAAAGATACGCTGGAACTGGGACGAGGTCCGAGCGTTATCGCCCGCTGACGACACTTCGTGTGCCCAGGTCTTAAACAAATTTCCTTCGCTGTTCAAACCAGGCATCGGGAAATTCCAAGGAGCAAAAGTGCAGATCCACCTAATTCCGGGGGCACGACCCATCCATCACAAGGTGAGAGCAATACCGTACATGATGAGAGAAAGGGTAGAGATCGAGCTAGACCAGCTGCAAAGAGAGGGCATTATTTCAGCGATCGAGTTCAGCAAGTGGGCCAGCCCTATCATCTCAGTCCTCAAGGGAGACGGTACCGTCAGAATCTGTGGCAATTACAAAGTAACTATCAATCGTTTCTTCCATCACGTTCACGAAGCTGAATCTGACCTCAGCCTACATGACGCAGGAACTGGAGGCATCATCGAAGGCCCTCACCTGCATTAACACCACAAAAGTCTTTTTGTTTATAACAGATGCCCATTTGGAATCCGATTAGCGGCAGTGATATTCCAGAGAAACATGGAAAGTTTACTGAACTTGGTCCCGCACACCGTGGTCTTCCAGGACGACATCTTGGTCTCAGGTCGGAACACAGCGAGCATCTGCAGAACTTGGAGGAGGTTCTTTGTTGACTCAACCGCGTGGGGCTCAGGTTAAAACACTTGAAGTGCGTTTTCCTGGCACCTGAAGTGGAGTTCCTGGGAAGGAGGATTGTGGCGGATGGCATCAGGCCCACCAACGCGAAGACGGAGACAATCGAGAACACACCGAGGCCACAGAACGTGATGGAGCTGCGGTCGTTCCTGGGACTCTTGAACTACTTTGGTAACTTCTTACCGGGTCTCAGCACCCTGCTAGAACCACTACATGTCTTACTACGGAAAGGGGGCGAATGTGTTTGGGGCAAAAGCCAAGAAAATGCCTTTGTAAAAGTGAGAAAATTGTTATGCTCAAACAAATTGCTTGTGTTGTATGATCCATGTAAGCGTTTGGTACTAGCATGTGATGCGTCAGGTGTGTATTGCAACAAGCTAATGATTTCGGGAAATTGCAACCAGTTGCTTATGCATCCAGGAGTCTGTCCAAGGCTGAGAGAGCCGACAGCATGATTGAGAAAGAAGCATTAGCGTGTGTCTACGGGGTAAAGAAAATGCATCAATACCGGTTTCGGCTAAAATTTGAATTGGAAACTGACCATAAGCCACTTATATCCCTGTTTTCCGAGAGTAAAGGGATCAATACCAACACATCGGCCCGCATCCAGAGATGGGCGCTCATGTTGTCCGCATACAACTACGCCATCCGCCACAGGCCAGGCACAGAAAACTGCGGCGATGCTCTCAGTAGGCTGCCATTGCCCATCACGGGGGTGGAAATGGTGCAGCCCGCAGATCTAGCCATGGTTATGGAAGAATTTGAGAGTGAGCAATCACCCGTCACTGCCCGGCAGATCAAAACCTGGACACGCCAGGACCTCTTATTATCTCCAGTCAAAAGCTATGTGCTTCACAGGAGCTGGTCCAGTGTCCCAGTGGAAATGCAGGAAGAGATAAAGCCGTTCCAGCGGTGCAAAGATGAAATGTCTATACAGGCAGACTGCCTTCTGTGGGGCAATCGAGTAGTGGTCCCCAAGAAGGGCAGAGACAGCTTCATCAATGACCTCCATAGTACCCACCCAGGCATCGTAATGATGAAACCGATAGCCAGATCCCACGTGTGGTGGCCCGGTATCGATGAGGACTTAGAGTCCTGCGTTCACAGATGTAATACATGTTCGCAGTTAAGCAATGTACCCAGGGAGGTGCCGCTAAGTTTATGGTCTTGGCCCTCCAAACCGGAGTCTAGGTACACGTCGACTATACAGGCCTGTTCTTGGGTAAAATGTTCCTTGTGGTTGTAGACACGTACTCCAAGTGGATTTGAATGTGAGATAATGTTGGCTAGCACGTCTGCTGCCACTACTGAAAGCCTGCGGGCCATGTTTGCCACACACGGCTTACCCGATGTCCTGGTGAGCGACAATGGGCCATGTTTTACCAGTACAGAGTTCAAAGAATTTATGACCCATAACGAGATCAAACATGTCACATCTGCCCCGTTTAAACCAGCGTCCAATGGTCAGGCAGAGAGAGCAGTGTAAACCATCAAGCAAGGCTTGAAGAGGGTAACTGAAGGCTCACTGCAGACTCTCCTATCCCGAGTCCTGCTTAGCTACCGCACGAGACCACACTCACTCACTGGGATCCCATCTGCTGAACTGCTCATGAAAAGAACACTTAAGACAAGGCTCTCGTTCGTTCACCCTGATGTACATGAACAGGTAGAGAGCAGGCGCCTTCAACAAAGTGCACACCATGATAGCGCAAATGTGTCAGGCGAGATTGAAATCAATTATCCTGTATTTGTATTAAATTATGGGCAAGGTCCCAAGTGGCTTCCCAGCACTATCGTGGCCAAAGAGGGGAGCAGGATGTTTCGGGTCAAACTTTCAAATGGACTCATTCACCGGAAACACTTGGACCAAATCAAACTCAGCTTCACTGACTACCCTGAGCAACCCACCTTGGACCCGAACTTTTTTGATCCCCCAACATACACACCAGTGGCAGCAAGCACCACGGTTGACCACGAAGCAGAACTCATCATCCACAACAGCCCTGCAGGGCCCAACACACCAGGCAGCCCAGCAAGGCCAGCTACACAGCAGCCCAGCGAGGGCCCAACAAATGATTCAACAACACCAGCTTTCACACCGAGACGATCAACCAGGGCAAGGAGCGCCCCAGATCGACTCACATTGTAAATAGGTACACTATTGATTTCGGGGGGGGGGGGGAGTGTTGTTATATATGTAAACTTGTATTTACTCTGTACAGCCACCAGAGGGCTCATTCCCCAGAGTCCCAAGGGATCCCATAATCCCTTGGGAGCACAGGTATTTAAGGAGGCTTCACAGGTTGGAGAGGCACTCTGGAGACCTGCAATAAAAGAGTAAGGTCACACTTTGCTTTGAGCTCACAGTGTTCAGTCTGACTCTTTCTCCATACACTACACTCCCTATCTCTGTAACCTCCCCCAGCCCCTACACCTATCCCTATCTCTGAAACCTCCTCCAGCCCCTACACCCCTCCCTATCTCTGTAACCTCCTCCAGCACCTACACCCCTCCCTATCTCTGAAACCTCCTCCAGCACCTACACCCCTCCCTATCTCTGAAACCTCCTCCAGCCCCGACAACCCTCCCTATCTCTGAACCACCTCCAGCCCTACACACCTCCCTATCTCTGTAAACGCCTGCAGACCCTGCACTCCTCCCTATCTCTGTAACCTCCTCCAGCCGCTACAACCCTCCCTATCTCTGAAACCTCCTCCAGCCCTACACACCTCCTTATCCCTGTAACCTCCTCCAGCCCCCTGCACCCCACGCTATCTCTGTAATCTCCTGCAGCCCCTACACAGCTCCCTATCTCTGTAATCTCCTCCAGCCCCGACACAGCTCACTATCTCTGTTAGCTCCTCAGGCCCCTACAACCCTCCCTATTTCTGAAACCTCCTCAGGTCCGACACCCCTCCCTATCTCTGTAACCTCCTCCAGCCCCTACACCTCTCCCTATATCTGTAACCTCCTCCAGCTCCTACACCCCTCCCTATCTCTGTAACCTCCTCCAGCCCCTACACCCCTCTCTATCTCTGTAACCTCCTCCAGCCCCTACACCCCTCCATATCTCTGTAAACCCCTCCAGCCCCTACACCCCTCCCTATCTCTGTAACCTTCTCCAGCCCTACATCCCTCCCTATCTCTGTAATCAGCTCCAGCCCGTATGCCCCTCCCTATCTCTGACACTTACTCCCAACCCTACATCACTCCCTGTCTCTGCAACCTGCTCGAGCCCTAAACCTCTCCCTATCTCTGTAACCTCCTCCATCCCCTACACCCCTCCCTATCTCTGTAACCTCCTCCAGCCCCTACACCCTTCCCTATTTGTAATCTCCTCCAGCCCCTACACCCCTCCCTATCTCTGTAACCTCCTCCAGCCGCTACACCCCTCCCTATCTCTGTAACCTCCTCCAGCCCTACTTCCCTCCTTATCTCTATCACCTACTCCAAACCATACTTTCCTCCCTATCTCTGAAACCTCCTCCAGTCCCACACCCCTCCCTATCTCTATAAGCTCCTCCAGCCCCTACACCCCTCCCTATCTCTGTAAGCTCCTCCAGCCCCTACACCCCTCCCTATCTCTGAAACCTCCTCCAGCCCCACACCCTTCCCTATCTCTGTAATCTCCTCCAGCCCCTACACCCCTCCCTATCTCTGTAACCTCCTCCAGCCCTGACACCCCTCCCTATCTCTGTAACCTCCTTCAGCCCCTACACCCCTCCCTATCTCTGCAACCTCCTCCAGCCCCACACCTCTCCTTATCTCTGTAAGCTCCTCGAGCCCTGACACCCCTCCCTATCTCTGTAACCTCCTCCAGCCCCACACCTCTCCTTATCTCTGTAAGCTCCTCCAGCCCCTACACCCCTCCCAATCTCTGTAACCTCCTCCAGCCCCTCCAGCCCTCCCTATCTCTGTAACCTCCTCCAGCCCCTACACCCCTCCATATCTCTGTAACCTCCTTCAACCCCTACACCCCTCCCTATCTCTGTAACCTCCTTCAACCCCTACACCCCTCCCTAACTCTGTACCCACTCCAGCCCCTACACCCCTCCCTATCTCTGTAACCCCCTCCAGCCAGTATGCCCCTCTCGTTCTCTGTAACCTCTGGTATTAGTGGAAATATATTGAGTTGGATTCAGAACTGGCTGGCAGGACGCAGGCCAAGCGTAGTTATAGATGGATTTGGATCTGTTTGGAGACCGGTCATCAGTGGTGTCCTGCAGGGATCAGTGTTGGGATCGTTGCTTTTTACTATTTTTATTAATGATCTGGATTCGGGGGATGGTGGCACAATTTGCAAATGATACCAAAATCTGTGCAAGTGCTAGAACCGAAGAAGAGGCTCATCTGATTCAGGCCGATCTTAATGTGTTGGGAGATTGGGCTCAAGACTGGAAAATGATGTACCACTTAGATAAGTGCAGTGTTATGCATGTGGGCAGGGCAAATGCTCAACATTCATACACCCTCCAGGGAAAGGCATTAAAGATGGTGGAGATAGAAAGAGATTTGGGCATTCTAGTGCATACATCCTTAAAGGTACACGAGCAATGCTGTGCAGTGATAGCTAGAGCAAATAGGGTGTTGGGGTGTATCCATAGGACAGTTGAGTATAAGATGAGGTGTACTGTTTTGTCCGTGTACAAGACCTCAGTCAGGCCGCACTTGGAATACTGTGTCCAGTTGTGGTCTCCTCACGTGGTGGATGATATTAAAGCTCTGGAAAGGGTGCAGAAGAGGCCACTAGACTCATTCCAAATCTAAAGCATCTTAGTTATCAAGATAGGTTAAAAGAGTTGGGACTCTTTACCCTAGAGCAGTGTAAATTTAGGGGGATATGATTGAGGTTTATAAGATAACAAAGGGAACAGACAGGGTTCCGGCTGACCGTTTATTTCAATTAAATAGGTTAGGCAGGACCAGGGGCACAAATTTAAGTTGTATAAGGCTAGATCTAGGTTGGATGTCAGGATGTGGTTCATTTCCCAGAGAATAGTAGCCCTCTGGAACAAGCTGCCCTCTCATTTGGTGGATGCAGATTCACTGAATTCCTTCAAGCGAAAGCTGGATTTGTTTCTGGCTGGGGCGGAGATCACCTCTTATAGAAGGTCGGTACTGCAGGGAATTCAAGGCCAGAGTGACCTCCTGGACTAGCTTCGGAGAGGAATTTCCCGGATTTTTTCCCCCAATTTGGCCTGGGTTTTATATCTTTTTTTCCCTCTCTCGGGAGCTCACATGGTTTGGGGTGGGGTGGAGAGTATATACTGTGATACACAAGGTATCGCAATTGTATGGGACAGGCTCGATGGACCAGATGGTTGTTACCTGTCCGTCATTGTACTTGTATGTTCGTATGTTTGTATGATCAAAAGCTTAGTTAAAGAGGTATATTTAAAGGAGCGTCTTAAAGGAGGAGAGAGAGGTAGAGAGGCAGAGAGGTTTAGGGAGGGAGTTCCAGAGCTTGGGGCCCAGGCAACAGAAGGCACGGCCACCGATGGTGGAGCGATTATAATCAGGGATGTTCAAGAGGGCAGAATTAGAGGAGGGCAGAGATCTCGGGGGGTTGTGGGGCTGGAGGAGATTACAGAGATAGGGAGGGGTGAGGGCCATGGAGGGATTTGTAAACAAGGATGAGAATTTTGAAATCGAAGCATTGCTTAACCGGGAGCGAATGTCGGTCAGTGAGCACAGGGGGTGATGGGTGAGCGGGAGTTGGTGTGAGTTAGGACACGGGGCAGTGAGCACAGGGGGTGATGGGAGAGCGGGACTCGATGCGAGTTAGGACACGGGGCAGTGAGCACAGAGGGTGATGGGTGAGTGGGACTCGGTGTGAGTTAGGACATGGGGCAGTGAGCACAGTGGGTGATGGGTGAGTGGGACGGTGTGAGTTAGGACACGTGGTCAGTGAGCACAGGGGGTGATGGGTGAGCGGGACTTGGTGTGAGTTAGGACACGTGGTCAGTGAGCACAGGGGGTGATGGGTGAGTGGGACTTGGTGTGAGTTAGGACATGGGGCAGTGAGCACAGTGGGTGATGGGTGAGTGGGACTTGGTATGAGTTAGGACACGGGGCAGTGAGCACAGGGGGTGATGGGTGAGTGGGACTCGGTGTGAGTTAGGACATGGGGCAGTGAGCACAGGGGGTGATGGGTGAGCGGGACTTGGTGTGAGTTAGGACACGTGGTCAGTGAGCACAGGGGGTGATGGGTGAGTGGGACTTGGTGTGAGTTAGGACATGGGGCAGTGAGCACAGGGGGTGATGGGTGAGCGGGACTTGGTGTGAGTTAGGACACGGGGTCAGTGAGCACAGGGGGTGATGGGTGAGTGGGACTTGGTGCGAGTTAGGACACGGGGCAGCCGAGTTTTGGAACACCTCTAGTTTACCTAGGGTAGAAACATAGAAAATAGGTGCAGGAGTAGGCCATTTGGCCCTTTGAGCCTGCACCGCCATTCAATAAGACCATGGCTGATCATTCACCTCAGTACCCCTTTCCTGCTTTCTCTCCATACCCCTTGATCTCTTTAGCAGTAAGGGCCACATTTAACTCCCTCTTGAATATATCCAATGAACTGGCATCAACAACTCTCTGTGGTAGGGAATTCCACAGGTTAACAACTCTCTGAGTGAAGAAATTTCTCCTCATCTCAGTCCTAAATGGCTTACCCCTTATCCTTAGACTTTGTCCCCTGGTTCTGGACTTCCCCAACATCGGGAACATTCTTCCTGCATCTAACCTGTCCAGTTCCGTCAGAATTTTACATGTTTCTATGAGATCCCCTCTCATCCTTCTAAATTCCAGTGAATACAGGCCCAGTCGATCCAGTCTCTCCTCATATGACAGTCCTGCCATCCCGGGAATCAGTCTGGTGAACCTTCGCTGCACTCCCTCAATAGCAAGAACGTCCTTCCTCAGATTAGGAGGATTTGGGAGGTCAGCCAGGAGTCAAGATAAAACTTACAGGCTAAAACCTGTCTTTAAAAAGACCAGTCTTACAGAATCAGAATAAAGGTGGGAAGAGGAGAAGGCTGTTATGGGTCAATGTGCCAGCTCTCTTGTGAAATCGCACCTGAGTCAAGCCAAAACCACAGGGTATGTAAGAAACGTTCGTCACTGGTGTTATGTATGCAGTAAAGGTTCATACTGAGTACTGTTTAACTAAGCAAGGTACAACCTTGGCTCTGCTTTATTTAGGCCCAAAAGAGGCTGACTCTCACAATGGCTGGCCTTTTATACCTGGGCAGCACCATGTGCGTGCTGCCCAGTGGCCTCCAACAATGATGCCATCTGGTGGCTACAAGCAGAATGTACATACATGACAATACCCCCCCTCGGAGATCTTATTACAGTCTTTCACCGGTTGAGACGGTTTGGTGCTTTGCGCTCCCGGGTTGACCGTCTCTGTTCGACTCCAGCCTTGGGTGAATGTGCGGAGTCTGTTGTGGCTGATGGCTGGGTGACTGACTTGTTGGAGGTGGCAGTGGCCATGTCAGGAATTGCAAGTCCATTTTTATTGCACAGGTCCGTGATGGAAATTCCGGGTTCACTGATGACCCTTGAGTCCTCTGAAGACTGCTGGTAGGTTGGTTGGTCGTTGATGGTTTCTTCGTCCGACTGTTCTGGCTCATCTGTGTGCCTCAGCTTTGTCTGATCCATGTGTTTCCTGCAAGTTTGCCCATTCTTGAGCTTAGTAACGAATACTCTGTTGCCCTCCTTGGCCATGACCATACCAGCAATCCATTTGGGATCCTGACCATAGTTCAACACATATACAGAATCGTTATCAGAAATCTCGCGTGACACAGTTGCACGATTGTGGTACCTTTGTTGACTTTGTCTTCTGTATTCAACATGATTATTTAAATCTGGGTGTACCAGAGATAGCTTGTTCTTAAGACCTCTTTTCATCATGAGTTCAGCAAGCGAGACCCCTGTGAGTGTGTGGGGTCTACTCCTGTAACTCAGCAGTATGCAGGACAAGCGGCTCTGCAGTGACCCTTGGGTTACTCTCCTCATGCTTTGCTTGATAATTTGTACTGCACGTTCAGCTTGCCCATTGGACGCAGGCTTGAACGATGCTGACCTTACATGTTTTATGCCATTAACTTTCACAACCTCCTGAAACTCCTGACTGGGGAAGCACGACCCATTGTCGCTCCCCACTATGTCAGGCAGACCATGTGTCGCGAACCTGACATTGAGATTTTCTAAGGTTGCCGTGGACGTGCTGGATGACATCATTATGTATTCTATCCACTTTGAATAAGCGTCCACCACCACTAAAAACATTTGCCCAGAAAGGGACCTGCAAAATCTACATGGATCCTGGACCAAGTTTTGGACGGCCATGACCACAGATTCAGCGGCGATTCCGCTGGTGCTTTGCTGAGCTGCATGCATGTGTTGCACTGATGCACGCATGCTTCCAGCTCAGTATCAATTCCTGGCCATCATACATGGGACCTGGCGATGGCCTTCATCATCACTATACCAGGATGTGTGCTGTGTAACACATGCACAAACTTCTCTCTCCCTTTCTTGAGCATTACAACGCGATTGCCCCACAATATGCAATCTGCTTGAATAAACAGTTCGTCCTTGCGACGAATGTACAGTTTGGCCTCCTCGCACATTTGCTTAGGTATGGCAGACCAATCCCCTTTGAGGATGCAACTATTTACCACCGATAAGATCGGGTTCTGGCTGGTGCAGGTCTTAACTTGTTGAGCCGTGACAGGGGTTCCTTCACTCTCAAAAACATCCATGATTAACATTCGATCCACAGGTTGTGGCGTTTCCACCTCCGGTGTGGGCAACGGCAACCGGCTTAAAGCAGCGGCACAATTCTCTGTGCCAGGTCTGTGGTGAATGACATAATCATAGGCAGATAATGTCAGCGCCCACCTTTGGATGCGGGTTGAAGTGTTGGTATTAATACCTTTGCTCTCAGAAAACAATGAAATGAACGGCTTGTGATCAGTCTCTAATTCGAACCTCAGACTGAACAGGTATTGATGCATCTTTTTAACACCGTACACACACGCTAAAGCTTCTTTTTCTACCATGCTGTAGGCTCTTTCTGCTTTAGACAAACTTTTGGATGCATGCGCGACAGGTTGAAGTTTCCCCGACTCATTGACTTGTTGGAGTACGCAACCAATTCCATATGACGATGTGTCACAGGCCAAAACTAAACGTTTATGTTGTGTCTGTAATGTATCTATGAATGACTCCACGAGGCAATGTGTTGTACTCAATCTGTAGTGACCTTGGTCCTTTATTCGTAACTCCAGAGTGAGGCACAAGCATGGTGGGCAGCCTTTTATACTGGGCCCTGCACACCTGTGCAGGTGACCCTCAGGTCTCCCATCGCAGTGCCCTCTGGTGGACAGCCTCTGCCACAGGGGCAGGAAACCCCGGTCTCCACCAGTTGCACCCTCTAGTGGTGCCAGCATAGTATATACACAGTGTGAACATAATTGACAGTACATCAGGTAACAAGTCTTCATCTTATGCAACCGTACAGTGACTACACAGAGAGTATATCTATAGTCTGCATATATAACATCACTCTCCCCCAAGTCCTTCTTGCCGATTATCTTTGCCCTATATGCTCTGGCTTAGCTCTCCCCAAACTTAAGTGCCAATAGCCCTTGCACCTTGGCTGTGCTTTGACTTGGCTCTCTCCCCGGTTAATCCCCAAGTCCTTTTGCCACAACGTTGGGTAGTAGTTACCAGTTTGGATGGTTCGATGATGCAGTGGAGATTCCAGCAGGTTCTGGGTGTGATCCATGTTTGTGTCCATGGCTACATACATCCATTCCGCTCCCCCCCCCCCCACCCCGCTGCCCCCATCCCCAGTGAGATCGTGCAGCAGACCCATTACATTAACATACAGGATCAGACACAGGGCAAGTACCAAAGAAAGGAAGTTACAGTTTGTATCGTGACACCTTGGTTCAGTGACTTATATTCGTTACGTTTTGCGGTCGTGTGCCAGGATTGGGTAGATTGCATTCATGGTTCCGTCATGGTCAGTACTGAGGTAGCAGTACAGGTATGTGAGGACGCAGGTTCCAGAGCAACTGGACGGGGTCCTAGTCATCTAATACTGGCGCTGCGCCCCCTGCTAGCGGGGGGGGCTTGGTTCACTCACCTAGCCAGGACTCAGGGCCTTTGCCAATACCTGGCGGGGGGCAGAGCCACAGATGTGTGTGGCCTCCCTGTCCTCCTTTGAGGGCTGCAGAGTCTTCTACCTACTCTCTAAGGTGTTGGGAACCTGGCTGTTCCAGGTCCCGTTTGGGGAACTCGCTGGTTCTGAACTTTCGCTGTAGCAGGGACATCATCTTGCCTCTGTCCTCGAGGTCGACTGCCTTGATCCTTCTCTCCCGTGATTCTACCACAAACGCTGGAAGGGTACCTGTGAATTCGATCTTCCTCCCCCAGGAACCCTGCCGCTGGAGCCGGGAAGGTATTTTTAGATCGTTCCGGTCGGATCATTGCCACGCAGTCGTGATGGAAGGTCTGTGCCTCAGGTGCTGCGCTGGTCTGTTCTCTGGTGCCCGGCCCAAGCGAAGGTGAGGTTTTGCTCTGCCTCTGAGCACGGGGGACATCGATTGCTGGAGTGAAGAGGTCTTCCCATTTCCACTGGATCTTCCCCATCCACCTTCTTCCGAGTAGTGTTGGACCATCACCTGCAACAATCCACAGAGGTAACTTGTGCACCACGCCATTATGGATTACACTTACATCCGCAGTACCGAGGACTGGGATCAGCTCCTTGGTGTAGGTACACAACTTTTCTTGTACTGGAACCAGCTCAGGTCGTTTTTCGTTCCATAGCCTCTCAAAGGCATCCTGGCTCATCACTGACTGGCTCGCTCCCGTGTCCACTTCCACGAAGACTGGAACGCTGTTTATCTCGACTTCCATCTTCACTGGAGGACAATCGGTGGTGCAGGTATACACTCCATACACTTCTTCTTGGGGCTGAGCTGCCTCTCTGGCCAAATCATCATACTCCCCGCTGGATTTAAAGTCATCTACGGACTCCTCTGCTAGACACTGAGTCGTATTTCTTTTACACATACGTGGGTGCTGGCCCTTCATGTTACAGGCTTTGTATACGTACTCAGCAAACCGACACTGGTGAGCCCTATGGTTCCCTCCGCAACACCAGCATGGTGCTACTCGATTAGCACCCCTCGGCTGACTCTGAGTTCTGGAACCCTAAGGTCTGTGCTCTGTGCCCTGGCCAGAGCCACGTTCTACAGTCTTGCCTGTGAAAGGCACCATTCTGTGTACAATACTTGCTGAGTTTGAGTCCACAGGATGAATAATTTGCTTGGTGCTGCAGGTTTAGGTCATGAACGCCTGACTGATGCTGATGGCCTTCTGCAGGTTGACTGTGGTGTCGGCAGATAATAGCTTGTGAAGGAGGCCCTCGTGGCCAATTCCCATAACGAAGATGTCTCGGAATGCTTCATTGAGGTGCGTGCCAAAATCACACGGTGCCGCAAGTCTCCTGAGGTCGGCAGCATATTTTGCAATCTCCTGGCCCTCAGGTCTGCGGTGAGTGTAGAATCTGTGCCTGGCCGTTAGGATGCTCTGTTTTGGTTTTAGTTGGTCATGAATTAGTTCAGTCAGATCATCGTATGTCTTATCCTTGGCCTTCGTGGGGGCAGCAAGTCTCTGATGAGGCGGTAGACATCGGGCCCACAACTGGTCAGCAGTATAGCCTTGCGCTTCTCCGCCAATGTGTCCGTCTCCCCTGTCAGGTCGTTTGGCACGAAATATTGCTTGAGCCTTTCCGTGGAGGCATCCCAATCATCACCCGCTGCAAAGTCTTTTAGTGTGTCAAAAGTAGCCATACTCGCGTTAAAGTCTGTATTCTCGTCACCAGTTGTTATGTCTGTAATGTACTTATGAATGCCCTTCAAGCCTGCACCGCCATTCGCTAAGATCATGGCTGATCATTCAACCTCAGTACCCCTTTCCTGCTTTCTCTCCATACCCCTTGATCGCTTTGGCTGTAAGGACCATATCTAACTCCCTTTTGAATATATCTAATGAACTGGCCTCAACAACTTTCTGTGGTAGAGAATTCCACAGGTTCACCACTCTCTGAGTGAAGAAGTTTCTCCTCATCTCGGTCCTAAATGGCTTACCCCTTATCCTCAGACTGTGACCCATGGTTCTGGACTTCCCCAACATCGGGAACATTCTTCCTGCATCTAACCTGTCCAATCCCGTCAGAATTTTATATGTTTCTATGAGATCCCCTCTCATTCTTCTAAATTCCAGTAAATACAAACCCAGTTGATCCAGTCTCTCCTCATATGTCAGTCCTGCCATCCCGGGAATCAGTCTGGTGAACCTTCACTGCAGTCCCTCAATAGCAAGAACGTCCTTCCTCAGATTAGGAGACCAAAACTGTACACAATATTCCAGGTGTGGCCTCACCAAGGCCCTGTACAACTGCAGTAAGACCTCCCTGCTCCTATACTCAAATCCCCTCGCTATGAAGGCCAACATACCATTTGCCGCCTTCACCACCTGCTGTACCTGCATGCCAAACTTCAATGACTGATGTACCATGACACCCAGGTCTCGTTGCACCTCCCCTTTTCCTAATCTGTCACCATTCAGAAAATATTCTGTCTTCCTGTTTTTGCCACCAAAGTGGATAACCTCACATTTATCCACATTATACTGCATCTGCCATGCATTTGCCCACTCACCTAACCTGTCCAAGTCACCCTGCAGCCTCTTAGCGTTCTCCTCACACCACCATCCAGCTCAGTGTCATCTGCAAACTTGGAAATATTGCGTTCAATTCCTTCATCTAAATCATTAATGTATATTGTAAATAGCTGGGGTCCCAGCACTGAACCCTGCAGCGCCCCACTAATCACTGCCTGCCATTCTGAAAAGGACCCGTTTATCCCGATTCTCTGCTTCCTGTCTGCCAACCAGTTCTCTATCCACGTTAATACATTACCTCTAATACCATGTGCTTTAATTTTGCACACCAATCTCTTGTGTGGGACCTTGTCAAAAGCCTTTTGAAAGTCCAAATACACCACATTCACTGGTTCTCCCTTGTCCACTCTACGAGTTACATCCTCAAAAAATTCTAGAAGATTTGCCAAGCATGATTTCCCTTTCATAAATCCATGCTGACTTGGACCAATCCTATCACTGCTTTCCAAATGCACTGCGATTACATCTTTAATAATTGATTCTAACATTTTCCCCACTACTGATGTCAGGCTAACCGGTCTATAATTACCCGTTTTCTCCTTCCCTCATTTTTTAAAAAGTGGTGTTACATTAGCTATCCTCCAGTCCATAGGAACTGATCCAGAGTCGATAGACCGTTGGAAAATGACCACCAATGCATCCACTATTTCTAGGGCCACTTTCTTAAGTACTCTGGGATGCAGACTATCAGGCCCTGGGGATTTATCGGCCTTCAATCCCGTCAATTTCCTTAACACAATTTCCTGACGAATAAGGATTTCCTTCAGTTCCTTCTTCTCACTAGACTCTCGGTCCCCTAGTATTTCCGGAAGGTTATTTGTGTCTTCCTTAGTGAAGACAGAACCAAAGTACTTGTTCAATTGGTCTGCCATTTCTTTGTTCCCCATTATAAATTCACCTGAATCTGACTGCAAGGGACCTACATTTATCTTCACTAATCTTTTTCTCTTCACATATCTATAGAAGCTTTTGCAGTCAGTTTTTATGTTCCCTGCAAGTTTCCTCTTGTACTCGATTTTCCCCCTCCTAATTAAACCCTTTGTCCTCTTCTGCTGAATTCTAAATTTCTCCCAGTCCTCAGGTTTGCTGCTTTTTCTGGCCAATTTATAAGCCTCTTCCTTGGATTTAACACGATCCCTAATTTCCCTTGTTAGCCACAGTTGAGCCACCTTCCCCGTTTTATTTTTACTCCAGGCAGGGATGTACAATTGTTGAAGTTCATCCATGTGATCTTTAAATGTTTGCCATTGCCTATCCACCGTCAACGCTTTAAGTATCATTTTTCAGTCTAGTCTAGTCTAGTCAATTCACGTCTCATACCATCGAAGTTACCTTTCCTAAAGTTCAGGACCCTGGTCTCTGAATTAACTGTGTCACTGTCCATCTTAATAAAGAATTCTACCATATTATGGTCACTCTTCCCCAAGGGGCCTCGCACAACAAGATTGTTAATTAGTCCTCTCTCATTACACAACACCCAGTCTAGGATAGCCAGCTCTCTAGTTGATTCCTCGACATATTAGTCCAGAAAGCCATCCCTAATACACTCCAGGAAATCCTCCTCCACCGTGTTGCTACCGGTTTGGTTCGCCCAATCTGTATGTAGATTATAGTCACCCATGATAATTGCACGCATCCCTAATTTCTTGTTTGATGCCATCCCCAACCTCTCTACCACATCAATCTTCTTCGCTGCCATGCTCTTCCTCACACTCACCAAGCTCCCCGCTGGAGTGGAACTAAACTACAGAAGCAGAGGGAACCTGTTCACCCTTCACCGCCTCCAGGCTAGATCCAAGACCGTCCCATCCTCTGTCATTGAATTACAATACATGGATGATGCCTGCGTCTGCGCACATTCAGAGGCTGAACTCCAAGTCTTGGTCCACATCTTCACCGAGGCATACAAAAGCATAGGCCTTGCACTAAACATCTGTAAGACACCAACCTGACCCCTTCACACAGCACTGCCCCGCAGTCATCAAGATCCACGGTGCGGCCCTGGACAACGTGAACCATTTCCCATACCTCGGGAGCCTACTATCAGCAAGGGCAGACATCGCCGACGAGATTCAACACCGCCTCCAGTGTGCCAGTGCAGCCTTCGGCCGCCTGAGGAAAAGAGTGTTCGAAGACCAGGCCCTCAAATCTGGCACCAAGCTCATGGTCTACAGGGCTGTAGTGATACCCGCCCTCCTGTATGGCTCAGAGACATGGACCGTGTACAGTAGACACCTCAAATCGCTGGAGAAATACCACCAACGATGTCTCCGCAAGATCCTGCAAATCCCCTGGGAGGACAGACGCACCAACGTTAGCGTCCTCGACCAGGCCAACATCCCCAGCATCGAAGCACTGACCACACTCGACCAGCTCCGCTGGGCAGGGCCACATCGTCCGCATGGCCACCACACACGAGACTCCCCAAAGCAAGTCCTCTACTCGGAACTCCTTCACGGCAAGCAAGCCCCAGGTGGGCAGAGGAAACGTTACAAGGGACACCCTCAAAGCCTCCCTGATAAAATGCAACATCCCCACCGACACCTGGGAGTCCCTGGCCCAAAGACCAGTCCGCCCTAAGTGGAGGAAGTGCATCCGGGAGGGCGCTGAGCACCTCGAGTCTCGTCGCCGAGAGCGTGCAGAAAGCAAGCGCAGGCAGCGGAAGGAGCGTGCGGCAAACCAGTCCCACCCTCCCCTTCCCTCAACCACTGTCTGTCCCACCTGTGACAGGGACTGTGGTTCTCGTATTGGACTGTTCAGTCACCCGAGAACTCACTTTTAGAGTGGAAGCAAGTCTTCCTCGACTCCGAGGGACTGTCTATGATGATATCCATCTGTCTGTCCTTCTATCCGTCTATCTATCTATCCATCTATCTGTCCATCTCTCCATCCATCGATCTATCTATCTATCTATCTATCTATCTATCTATCTATCTATCTATCTATCTATCTATCTATCTATCTATCTATCTATCTATCTATCTATCTATCTATCTGTCCCTCTGTCTCTCCATCCATCTATCTATCTGTGCGTCTCTCGATGTAATGTCCATTCAATCCCCCCTCCCAGTTTCCTGTTATGTGTAACTATTGCACTGTGTCTATTTATTTTACCCATGATGCTCTGGCCATTACACTTCGATCTCTTTGATCTTTTTCAGATAAGGTGCTGGCATGTTTGCTGGGAATGTTCGAACAATCACATCTCCCCCACCCTCCGGGAGAGTGTTCCATCCTCCCCGTGGTCCCGGTCTTCGATCTGAGTTCCCTCACACCTGGGAGCAAGGCCTCTTGTGCACATCGGGCAGGAGACTTTAACCCGCTACCTCGATAAGTATCTGAAGGAAAATAACATGCAGGGCTCCGGGGAAAGGGCGGGGGAGTGGGACTGGCTGAGAGTCAGCACGGGCTGGAGGGGCTGAATGGACTCTTTCTGTGCTGTAACCGTTCTATGAGTCTACACTGCCTCGAACGCTGGTGATGCAGATTCAATAGTAACATTCAACAGGGGCTTGGATAAATATTTGATGGGGAAAGGAAATTGCAGGGCGACGGGGAACGAGCAGGAGCTTGGGAAGGATTGGATCGCTCGATCTGCCAGCTCACACGATAGGCCGAATGGCCTCCTTCAGTGCTGTGTCATTCTCTGATCCCACGATCAGAAGTTTATACGGGAGGTGACGGAGCGACTGTCCCAGAATATCCAGGATTATCCAACGGATAGGCGTCGAGTCTGCATCTCAACGGGGAGGGAATTGTAGTCGGAGGCTTCCCGCGGACAGAGGCCGCCAACCGGCAAAAACATCCACGGATTTACCTGTGGGTCCGCGGGTTTTGTACACTCCCGCTCCTGGGCCACTGCGGGTACACAAGGGTAGAGGGCAGTACTGAGGGAACGCCGCACAGTCGGAGGGGCAGTACTGAGGGAGCGCCGCACTGTCGGAGGGGCAGTACTGAGGGAGCGCCGCACTGAGGGAGCGCCGCACTCTATGAAGGGCAGTACTGAGGGAGCGCAGCACTGTCGGAGGGGCAGTACTGAGGGAGAGCCGCACTCTAGGAGGGGCAGTACTGAGGGAGCGCCGCACTGTCAGAGGGGCAGTACTGAGGGAGAGCCGCACTCTAGGAGGGGCAGTACAGAGGGAGCGCCGCACTGTCGGAGGGGCGGTACTGAGGGAGTGCCGCACTGTCAGAGGGGCAGTACTGAGGGAGCGCCGCACTGTCAGAGGGGCAGTACTGAGGGAGTGCCACACTGTCGGAGGGATGGTACTGAGGGAGTGCGCATTGTCGGAGGGGCAAGTACTGAGGGAGCGCCCCACTGTCGGAGGGATGGTACTGAGGGAGTGCGCACTGTTGGAGGGGCGGTACTGAGGGAGCGCTGCACTGTCGGAGGGGCAGTACTGAGGGAGTGCCGCACTGTCGGAGGGCCAGTACTGAAGGAGTGCCGCACTGTCGGAGGGGCAGTACTGAGGGAGTGCCGCACTGTCGGAGGGACAGTACTGAGGGAGTGCCGCACTGTCGGAGGGGCAGTACTGAGGGAGCGCCGCACTGTCAGAGGTGCAGTACTGAGGGAGTGCCGCACTGTCGGAGGGGCAGTACTGAGGGAGTGCCGCACTGTCGGCGGGACAGTACTGAGGGAGTGCCGCACTGTCGGAGGTGCCGTCTTTGGGATGAGACGTTAAACCGAGGCCCCGTCTGCTCTCTCCGATGGATGTTAAAGATCCCACGGCCACTATTTGGAAGAAGAGCAGGGGGAGTTCTCCCCGGTGTCCTGGGGCCAATATTTATCCCTCAATCAATGTCACTAAAGCAGATTCATCATCTGAGTCATTACAACATCGCTGTGTGTGGGAGCTTGCTGTGCACAAATTAGCTGCCGTGTTTCCCACATTACAACAGTGACCACACTCGAAAAGTACTTTATTGGCTGTAAGGCACTTTGGGATGTCTGGTGGTAGTGAATGGCGCTATATAAATGCAAATCTTTAAATGGATAAACAGACAGAGAGATAGATGGATAGATGGATAGATAGATAGATAGATAGATAGATAGATAGATAGATAAACAGACAGATAGATAGATAGATAGAGATAGATAGATAGATAGATAAAGATAGATAGATAGATAGAGATAGATAGATAGATAGATAGACAGATAGATAGATAGATAGAACGACAGACAGACAGACAGACAGACAGATAGATAGATAGATAGATAGATAGATAAACAGACAGATAGATAGATAGATAGAGATAGATAGATAGATAGATAAAGATAGATAGATAGATAGAGATAGATAGATAGATAGACAGACAGATAGAGATAGATAGATAGATAGATAGATAGACAGATAGATAGATAGATAAACAGACAGATAGATAGATAGATAGAGATAGATAGATAGATAGATAAAGATAGATAGATAGATAGAGATAGATAGATAGACAGATAGATAGATAGATAGATAGATAGATAGATAGATAGATAGATAGATAGATAGATAGATAGAACGACAGACAGACAGACAGACAGACAGATAGATAGATAGATAGATAGATAGATAGATAGATAGATAGATAGATAAACAGACAGATAGATAGATAGATAGAGATAGATAGATAGATAGATAAAGATAGATAGATAGATAGAGATAGATAGATAGATAGACAGACAGATAGAGATAGATAGATAGATAGATAGATAGACAGATAGATAGATAGATAGAGATAGATAGATAGATAGATAGATAGACAGATAGATAGATAGATAGAGATAGATAGATAAACAGACAGATAGATAGAGATAGATAGATAGAGATAGATAGATAGATATATATATAGAGAGAGAGAGAGAAATTAAGTTGAATTTAAAAGTTCTAAGTTAACACTTACCGTAAGCCATGGTGCTGTTAAGGGGCCATACACTGGAGAGTAAACACTGGATAATCACCGGTTTCATGTTTGAGTTAAGAGGAACCAATAGTGGAAAATATTACTTCCTCAAAATGTAATGGGATTGTCGATTGCTGTGTCTCAGCACGGGTAATCCGGGCTCGAATCAAGTAATCGGCATCTCCAAACTCAAAGCTACACACACACACACACACACTCTCACATTCACACACACAGACTCGCACATACACACAACCACACTCACACACTCACACACACTCACTCACACTCACACACACTCACTCACACACACACACACACATACTCACACACACTCTCACACACTCACACACACACACACTCACATATACACTTACACTCACTCACACTGACACTCACACACACTCACACTCACACCCACACAGACACTTACACACACACACACACTCTCGCTCACACACACACACACACTCATAAGAACATAAGAAATAGGAACAGGAGCAGGCCATACGGCCCCTCGATCCTGCTCCGTCATTTAATACGATCATGGCTGATCCGATCATAGACTCAGGTCCACTTCCCCGCCCGCTCCCCATAACCCCTTGTTCCCTTATTGTTTAAGAAACTGTCTATTTCTGTCTTAAATATATTCAATGACCCAGCCTCCACAGCTCTCTGAGGCAGCGAATTCCACAGATTTACAACCCTCTGAGAAGAAATTCCTCCTCATCTCAGTTTTAAATGGGCGGCCCCTTATTCTAAGACCATGCCCCCTAGTTCTAGTCTCCCCCATCAGTGGAAACATCCTCTCTGCATCCACCTTGTCGAGCCCCCTCATAATCTGATACGTTTCGATAAGGTCACCTCTCATTCTTCTGAACTCCAATGAGTAGAGGACCAACCTACTCAACCTTTCCTCATAAGTCAAGCCCCTCATCTCCGGAATCGACCGATGATAGCCAGGAACACTGTTGTCAGAGGTTCTCCCGCTAGTCCCGGAGCGCGGCACTGCACCCCACATTGCCAACGCCACATGCGAGCCAGGAGGAAGATCTTGCTTCTGGCTCGGAGCACGTTCCCACCTCGGGACCGCCCTCTCCCGTATCCGTCCAAGCAGCGGTTCTGCCGTCATCCCCCACAATGCAGCATCGCCTGAGGAGCTCCTCGGCCAGGAGTCAGGAGGTGAAGGGCAAGGGGTAAAGATGAGGATGAGGAGTGCTGGGGGGGGGTTGGGGAACGGAAACTAGGTGAGGTGCACGGCCGCAGGAGTTGTATTGGTCACAGTATTTTTATGTTGTTGTTGTTATTTTGTTGGGAGGTTTGGGGGGAAGTGGGGAGAGGGGTACCTTGTTTTTTTGCATTTGTGTTCTATGTTTATGAAGCTTTGTTGGAAATGGAAATTTTTTTATGAATGATATAAATGTTCTAAATGTGTTGTGGGGTGGGCGTGGGGTGAGGAGGGGGATTTACAGTTATAATTATGATTTTATACAAATGTTCTCATTAAATGTTTTTTATTGACCATAACCTTGTTGCGCATTGTCTCAGATAGCTGCACCGTTACACACTGGTGATTGCTTAACATGAAAGGATATAATTCAACGTCACTTGAATCAACTTAAACTTTAACTGTGTGTGGGGGACCTGACACACCCACCTCCATGGCACGAACCTGGCATTGCAGTACTTCCAGGAACGGTGCAGTGGCTCTAGGCCTTTTGGCTAAGAGCATTGGCGCAGAGTGATCCTTGATGTGTGCAAGGTGACCTCTGGCGTTTGTGATCTGACAAGATGATCTGACAAAGAATTGGAAAGATTGGCAACGAATAAATAAAAAAAAACTTAAACTTTAACTGACACCAAGGTGATGCCCACCATTGATGTCTGAGCTGCAGACACAGCAGTCTTGCAGCTTTGTCAATTACAGCAACGTAATTTCAAGCAAAGCGCTCATTGATGAGCTCCTGGCGTAAGAGTCTTGCAGCTATGTCGCCATCACGGGCCCTTTCCTGCGGTCTGGAGGGGGGTGTGGGCATGGATCTGGCATCATCCTGATTGTCTGGCCCAAGGTCAGCGTCCGTCTCCTCGTCCTCCTCTTCCTCTCTCTCCTGAGGTGGACCATCGGTCCCTTCTGGCAATTCTTGTCCCCTCCTGATAGCCAGGTTGTGCAGCATGGAGAACACCACCAGAAATTGAGCTAGCTGCTCAGGGTGGTATTGGAGCTCTCCTCCTGAGTGGTCCAGGTATCTAAAGTCAGCACTTCAATGGTTTTCTCCACGATATTGCAAGTGGCTCTGTGGCTCTCGTTGTATCGACTCTCGGCTTCGGTGTGGGTGTCATGCAGGGAGGGGGGCGTTCATCAGCCATATCCTTTGTCCCCAAGCATCCAGCATTGACCTTGTGGCTGATTGTTAAACAAGTCAGATACAGTGCTCTCACGCAGGATGTGAGCATCATGGATGCTGCCCGGAAATTTAGCATTCACTGCCATAATAATTTGCTGGTGGTCGACAACGAGTTGCACATTCAGGGAGTGGAATCCCTTGCAGTTCCTGAAAACCTCTGCATCCTGAAAAGGTGCCTGCATCGCGATGTGCGTACAGTCTATTGCTCCCTGCACCTTGGGGCAGTTTGCAATTCTGGTGAATGCTAGAGCCCTCTCACTCTGTGCCTCCCTGGTCATAGGGAAGCTGATCAAGTCCCTCCTGCGAGCGGACAGGGCTTCTGTGACCTGTCCAATGCAGTGACGTGCGGCATGCTGAGAAAGTCCGCAGATGTCTCCAGCTGTGGCCTGAAAAGAACCCGAGGCATAGAACGATGGTGCTGCCATGACCTTGACCTCAATGGACAGTGTAGTACTGAGGGTGCTGGCAGGTTGCAGATCTCCCCTGGTGAGCTGGCATACCTCAGTGATTACCTCCTTGTGGAAGCGCGGGGAGAAGCGGTCTTACCTGAACTTGTCCTGTAAGTGCGTGGGGTGCAAGTTCTTGTCCTCCTCATCGGTCTGGCATGTCTTAGATTGGGCACATAATGCTGTCGAACATACCTTCTGCCATCTCTAGTCTGCAGCATATGTGTCATCATCAAGACAGGCTGAGAGATGACAGGCCCCATTACAATTACAATCAGGATTATACCTATTGTTCACAAACAATAAATTGACCGACTAAGACACCTAAAATAAATACAAATCATCCACAGTACGATAAGATGTTTGTTCAGATGTTCAAATCACCTTAAAGGAATTCCACAGTCCATCAAAACTCCACAGAAGTTGAAGCAGCCTTTTAAATGAACCGACCTCCGGTTTACAACATGCCATCCATACTGCTGGGTTTAGTTCAGGTGAAAGCAAACTTTTCTCGGCCTTTTTTTCAGCGAGCCATACGTTCGGCGATATGTGGGCGAGATGTCGAAAGTAACGCTCGGCAATAAGTGAGCGATACATGGGCATTAGTTTCCATTTTGTAGTTAAATGGGCGATATACATCAGAACATAGCAATAGGAGCAGGAGTCGGCCATTCGGCCCCTCGAGCCTGCTCCGCCATTCAATACGATCATGGCTGATCCGATCATGGACTCAGCTCCACTTCCCCGCCCGTTCCCCATAACCCTTCACTCCCTTATCGCTCAAAAATCTGTCCATCTCCGCCTTAAATATATTCACTGACCCAGCCTCCACAGCTCTCTAGGGCAGAGAATTCCACAGATTTACAACCCTCTGAGAGAAGAAATTCCTCCTCATCTCAGTTTTAAATGGGCGGCCCCTTATTCTAAGACCATGCCCCCTAGTTCTAGTCTCCCCCATCAGTGGAAACATCCTCTCTGCATCCACCTTGTCGAGCCCCCTCCTTATCTGATACGTTTCGATAAGATCACCTCTCATTCTTCTGAACTCCAATGAGTAGAGGCCCAACCTCCTCAACCTTTCCCTCATAAGTCAGCCCCCTCATCCCCAGAATCAATCGAGTGAACCTTCTCTGAACAGCCTCCAATGCAAGTATATCCTTTCGTAAATATGGAAACCAAAACTGCACGCAGTACTCCAGGTGTGGCCTCACCAATACCCTGTATAACTGTAGCAAGACTTCCCTGCTTTTATACTCCATCCCCTTCGCAATAAAGGCCAAGATACCATTGGCCTTCCTGATCACTTGCTGTACCTGCAGACTATCCTTTTGTGTTTCATGCACAAGTACCTCCAGGTCCCGCTGTACTGCGGCACTTTGCAATCTTTCTCCATTTCAATAATAACTTGCTCTTTGATTTTTTTTCTGCCAAAGTGCATGACTTCACACACTCCATCTGCCAAATTTTTGCCCACTCACTTAGCCTGTCTATGTCCTTTTGCAGATTTTTTGTGTCCTCCTCACTCATTGTTATACCTCATCTCAGCGTTAAAGTGGACGTTAAGTGGGAGGTATCAATGCATAGACTAGCCCTGAGTCACTGATATAGATGAAGAAAGGCAGTGGTCCCAGAACTGACCCCTGGGGAACATCACTGTGTACCTTAATATGGTGAATGCTGTACCCTCCCGATATTTAACATATTCAGTGCCAAGTGTAGTTTCCGGGTGATACACAGTACGAGAGAAAATGATTCATTGGTCCTGTATCACTGATACAATACAGTCCCATTTCTGGAGTCACGTCCCGAAGGTGAGCACAAACCGGCCGCTATGGGATAGACCGCCTGTTCTCAGCCCTGCCAGATATCGGCCCAGAATTTGTGGCCAGCAACAAAGAAAAGGCCTTCGTCACTGGCCCCGAGGTAGGGCCGCTCGAGGGACTCCCGATCCCTGTGTCACAAACTCCAGCCTTATCACACCTTCAGTTCCACTCCACACCCTATAGTGGGGATCCCCTTGCGCGAGCTGCTGTGACATCAGCAGGCTGTCTAAGCAGCCAATCCAAAGGCAGAGATCTCCCAGACAGCGAACCAGGAAGGGAGTGAGCGCTTAAAATTCTAAGGGCAGGATTTTCGGGCCGTGCCGTCCCTGTTAGAGCGTATAACGTGGATAAATGTGAAGTTATCCACGTTGGTAGGAAACACATAAGGACAAAGTATTATTGAAATGGTGATATCTTGGGAAGTGCCGATGTACAGAGGGACCAGGGTGCCCTTGTACACCAGTCACTGAAAGCAAACATGCCGGTGCAGCAAGCAGTTCGGAAGGCCAATGGTATGTTGGCCTTCATCGCGAGAGGGTTTGAGTACAGGAGCAAGGATGTCTTACTCCAGTTATACAGGGCCCTGGTGAGACCACACCTGGAGTATTGTGTGCAGTTTGGGTCTCCTTACCTAAGAAAGGATATACTTGTCATAGAGGGAGTGCAGTGAAGGTTCACCAGACTGATTCCTGGGATGTCAGGACTGTGGTATGAGGAGAGATTGGGTCGACTGGGCCTGTATTCACTAGAGTTTAGAAGAATGAGAGGGGATCTCATTGAAAGGTATAAAATTCTGACGGGGTTGGACAGACTGGATGCGGGGAGGATGTTTCCCGGGGCTGGGAAGTCGAGAACAAGGGGTCACAGTCTCAGGATACCGGGGTAGGAAATTTAGGCCCGAGAGGAGGAGAAATGTTTTCACTCAGAGGGAGGTGAACCTGTGGAATTCTCTACCACAGAAGGCTGTGGAGGCCAAGTCACTGAATATATTTAAGAGGGAGATAGATAGATTTCTAGAAACAAAAGACAGCAAGGGGTCTGGGGAGAAAGCGGGAATATGGTGTTGAGATAGAGGATCAGCCATGATCATATTGAATGGTGGAGCAGGCTCGAGGGGCCGAATGGCCGACTACTGCTCCTATTGTCTATGTTTCTATGTAGTACTGCCCGGGAGAGGCGAGTCAGTGTGCAATGTCCCTGGTCGCGACTCCGGCTCGATATTCGCTCCGTGTCCGATCTGTAGTGCCCATGTAAGGGAGGTGTGTAACACCTCCCTTCACCCTCCACCCCGCACTCAGGGCCCAGCTGGTGAATTTTGCGGTGTTAGACACAAACCATTTGCCGGTACGAGATTTACCGCTCCGCCCGGATTAGCGCCCAACACAAATGCGACCTAATTTCCAGCCCCAAACTTTCTAAACTAGTTCGAGAGAGAGAGAAAGTGAAAGAAAGATCGGGGCTCTCACACGGGGAAAAGTCAATCGCAAAATAACGCTGAACAAACTTCAAAACATTTTGAAAAGTATCTTAAAAGTTTCAATTTTTATTAAAATGCACAAATTTCATGCTGCCTGAAATTAAAATGAGTTTTCCAGGCCCTTCACACTTGAGTTGTAGTCAGTACGTTGTTAGAGGTCCCAGTTACAGCGAATCCCTTTGGGACTAACATTTACCGGGGAATGTGACAGCACACTTGCTGCGGAAACCGCCTTCCAGTCACAAATACATCCATCAACCATTACCCTTTGCTCACTGCTTCTGATCCAACGTGCCACTTTGCCCTGGATCCCATGGGCTTTTCCTTTCGTGACCAGTCTGCCATGTGGGACCGTATCAGAGGCCTTGCTAAAATCCATGTACACTACATCATACGCACTACCCTCATCGAACCTCCTTGTTACCTCCTCAAAAAATTCACTCAGGTTAGTCAGACGCGACCTTCCCTTAATAAATCCACGCTGACTGTCCTTGATTAATCTGTGTCTTTCTAAGTGAAGATTGATCCTGTCCCCTCAGAAGTTTTTCCAATAATTTTCCCACCACCGAGGTTCGGCCGACTGGGCTGTAGTTACTCGGTCGATCCCTTTCTCCCTTTTTAAACACAGGTACAATGTTAGCAGTCCTCCAGTCCTCTGGCACCACACCTGTAGCAAGAGCAGATTGGAAAATGATGGTCAGAGCCTCTATGCTATTTCATAGAAACATAGAAAATAGGTGCAGGAGTAGGCCATTCGGCCCTTCTAGCCTGCACCGCCATTCAATGAGTTCATGGCTGAACATGCAACTTCAGTACCCCATTCCTGCTTTCTCGCCATACCCCTTGATTCCCCTAGTAGTAAGGACTTCATCTAACTCCCTTTTGAATATATTAGTCAATTGGCCTCAACAACTTTCTGTGGTAGAGATTTCCACAGGTTCACCACTCTCTGGGTGAAGAAGTTCCTCCTCATCTCAGTCCTAAATGGCTTACCCCTTATCCTTAGACTGTGACCCCTGGTTCTGGACTTCCCCAACATTGGGAACATTCTTCCTGCATCTAACCTGCCTAAACCGTCAGAATTTTAAACGTTTCCATGAGGTCCCCTCTCATTCTTCTGAACTCCAGTGAATACAAGCCCAGTTGATCCAGTCTTTCTTGATAGGTCAGTCCCACCATCCCGGGAATCAGTCTGGTGAACCTTCGCTGCACTCCCTCAATAGCAAGAATGTCCTTCCTCAAGTTAGGAGACCAAAACTGTACACAATACTCCAGGTGTGGCCTCACCAAGGCCCTGTACAACTGTAGCAACACCTCCCTGCCCCTGTACTCAAATCCCCTCGCTATGAAGGTCAACATGCCATTTGCTTTCTTAACCGCCTGCTGTACCTGCATGCCAACCTTCAATGACTGATGTACCATGACACCCAGGTCTCGTTGCACCTCCCCTTTTCCTAATCTGTCACCATTCAGATAATAGTCTGTCTCTCTGTTTTTACCACCAAAGTGGATAACCTCACATTTATCCACATTATACTTCATCTGCCATGCATTTTCCCACTCACCTAACCGATCTAAGTCACTCTGCAGCCTCATAGCATCCTCCTCGCAGCTCACACTGCCACCCAACTTAGTGTCATCCGCAAATTTGGAGATACTGCATTTAATCCCCTCGTCTAAATCATTAATGTACAGTGTAAACAGCTGGGGCCCCAGCACAGAACCTTGCGGTACCCCACTAGTCACTGCCTGCCATTTTGAAAAGTCCCCATTTACTCCTACTCTTTGCTTCCTGTCTGACAACCAGTTCTCAATCCACGTCAGCACACTACCCCCAATCCCATGTGCTTTAACTTTGCACATTAATCTCTTGTGTGGGACCTTGTCGAAAGCCTTCTGAAAGTCCAAATATACCACATCAACTGGTTCTCCTTAGTCCACTTTACTGGAAACATCCTCAAAAAATTCCAGAAGATTTGTCAAGCATGATTTCCCTTTCACAAATCCATGCTGACTTGGACCTATCATGTCACCATTTTCCAAAAGCGCTGCTCTGACATCCTTAATAATTGATTCTATCATTTTACCCACTACTGAGGTCAGGCTGACCGGTCTATAATTCCCTGCTTTCTCTCTCCCTCCTTTTTTAAAAGTGGGGTTGCATTGGCTACCCTCCACTCGATAGGAACTGATCCAGAGTCAATGGAATGTTGGAAAATGACTGTCAATGCATCCACTATTTCCAAGGCCACCTCCTTAAGTACTCTGGGATGCAGTCCATCAGGCCCTGGGGATTTATCGGCCTTCAATCCCATCAATTTCCCCAACACAATTTCCCGACTAATAAAGATTTCCCTCAGTTCCCCCTCCTTACTAGATCCTCTGACCCCTTTTATATCCGGAAGGTTGTTTGTGTCCTCCTTAGTGAATACCGAACCAAAGTACTTGTTCAATTGGTCCGCCATTTCTTTGTTCCCCGTTATGACTTCCCTTGATTCTGATGCAGGGGACCTATGTTTGTCTTTACTAACCTTTTTCTCTTTATATACCTATAGAAACTTTTGCAATCCGCCTTAATGTTCCCTGCAAGCTTCTTCTCGTACTTCATTTTCCCTGCCCTAATCAAACCCTTTGTCCTCCTCTGCTGAGTTCTAAATTTCTCCCAGTCCCCAGGTTCGCTGCTATTAATGGCCAATTTGTATGCCACTTCCTTGGCTTTAATACTATCCCTGATTTCCCTAGATAGCCACGGTTGAGCCACCTTCCATTTTTTATTTTTACGCCAGACAGGAATGTACAATTGTTGGAATTCATCCATGCGGTCTCTAAATGTCTGCCATTGCCCATCCACAGTCAACCCCCTAAGTATCATTCGCCAATCTATCCTAGCCAATTCACGCTTCATACCTTCAAAGTTACCCTTCTTTAAGTTCTGGACTATAGTCTCTGAATTAACTGTTTCATTCTCCATCCTAATGCAGAATTCCACCATATTATGGTCACTCTTCCCCAAGGGGCCTCGCACAACGAGATTGCTAATTAATCCTCTCTCATTACACAACACCCAGTCTAAGATGGCCTCCCCCCTAGTTGGTTCCTCAACATATTGGTCTAGAAAACCATCCCTTATGCACTCCAGGAAATCCTCCTCCACCGTATTGCTTCCAGTTTGGTTAGCCCAATCTATGTGCATATTAAAGTCACCCATTATAACTGCTGCACCTTTATTGCATGCACCCCTAATTTCCTGTTTGATGCCCTCCCCAACATCACTACTACTGTTTGGAGGTCTGTACACAACTCCCACTAATGTTTTTTGCCCTTTGGTGTTCTGCAGCTCTACCCATATAGATTCCACATCATCCAAGCTAATGTCCTTCCTAACTATTGCATTAATATCCTCTTTAACCAACAATGCTACCCCACCTCCTTTTCCTTTTATTCTATCCTTCCTGAATGTTGAATACCCCTGGATGTTGAGTTCCCAGCCCTGATCATCCTGGAGCCACGTCTCCGTAATCCCAATCACATCATATTTGTTAACATCTATTTGCACAGTTAATTCATCCACCTTATTGCGGATACTCCTTGCATTAAGACACAAAGCCTTCAGGCTTGTTTTTTTAACATCCTTTGTCCTTTTAGAATTTTGCTGTACAGTGGCCCTTTTTGTTCTTTGCCTTGGGTTTCTCTGCCCTCCACTTTTTCTCATCTCTTTTCTGTCTTTTGCTTTTGCCTCATTTTTATCTCCCTCTGTCTCCCTGCATTGGTTCCCATCCCCCTGCCATATTAGTTTAACTCCTCCCCAACAGCACTAGCAAACACTCCCCCTCGGACATTGGTTCTGGTCCTGCCCAGGTGCAGACCATCCGGTTTGTACTGGTCCCACCTCCCCCCAGAATCGGTTCCAATGCCCCAGGAATTTGAATCCCTCCCTGCTGCACCACTGCTCAAGTCACATTGCTCTATATCTCCCCCTGCTGGTGTCTCTGGGTATCACCGCACTCAGTCACACCTCTCTATCCCCCCCTGATGGTGTCTCTGGGTATCACAGTACTCAGTCACACCCCTCTATCCCCCTCTGCTGGTGTCTCTTGGTATCACAGTACTCAGTCACGCCTCTCTCTATCGCCCTCTGCTGGTGTCTCTCAGTATCACAGTACTCAGTCAGCAGGGGGAGATCGAGAGATGGAGGAAGTGCATCCGGGAGGGCGCTGAGCACCTCGAGTCTCGTCGCCGAGAGCGTGCAGAAAGCAAGCGCAGGCAGCGGAAGGAGCGTGCGGCAAACCAGTCCCACCCTCCCCTTCCCTCAACCACTGTCTGTCCCACCTGTGACAGGGACTGGGGTTCCTGTATTGGGCTGTTCAGTCACCCGAGAACTCACTTTTAGAGTGGAAGCAAGTCTTCCTCGACTCCGAGGGACTGCGTATGATGATGCACCAGCTTGTGCTGTACCTTGCCGTGGTACGCCACCATGCTGTCCATAGTCCTCTGCTCGCCGTTTCTTTTATGGCCCCGACCTGCCGCTGGTGTTCTGAACTGTACAGGGCCCTGGTGAGACCACACCCGGAGTACTGTGCACCGGTTTGCTCTCCTTATCTGAGGACGGATATACTTGTCCAGGTCGGTGATTGGAGCGTGGGCAGGTAGAGCAGGAGCGGCGAGGTCAGGGGGCGAAGGAGCGGCGAGAGACTGTCGAGGGACGTGATCGGGGCCCAGGGGAGCCGAGCGTTCGGGACCAGGGGCCCAGGGGCAGCACGGGCCCAGCCCGCACTGTGCGATATGTGTGTGCGCACTGGGTCCGTGCAGCAGAGCAGGTCTCCAGTCGTCCTGGGTAACCCTTGCCACTGGACCAAGGCCTCGCTCGGTCAAGCCCCGTGTGGTGGCTGGTGTACAACGGTCACCCCACGTTAAAACAATCCACCCACAGGCATCTCCCACCCCCCTCAACTGGAGTTCAGGACCTGGGTCCTTCACTGAAACACCTGTGAACATCCCTTTTTTTGGCGTGGAAACAAGTTCCTCGATATGAGGGACTGCCCATGATGATGATGATGTACAGTTGTAGCAAGACTTCCTTGCTCTTATACTCCAGCCCCCCGTGCAATAAAGGATAACATGCCATTTACCTTCCTCATTGCTTGCTGTACCTACACGCTCGCTTGCTCTGTCTCTTGCACAAGGGACACACAAATCTCCCTGAACACCAACATTTTAAAGTTTCTCACCATTTAACAAATATTCAGTTTTTCTATGCGTCTGACCAAAGTGAATAACCTCCCATTGCCCCACATTAAACTGCGTCTGCCGTCTCATTGTCCACTCACTTAGTCGGCGGGACTCGGGGCGGTCCGGTTTGCGGCCCGCGAGCAGTTTGCGCCTCAGTCGGCAGAATCCGGCAGCTGGACCCCGAGTGTGGGGCGGGGTGCTCAGGGAGGCGTTACCCCACCTCTCTTCGGGCACGCGGCCGGCTGACCAAGTGAAAATCCTGAGCTCAACAGCCAGGCCTGGGAGCGCTGTAAAAGAGGGGTGGGGTGGGAGACATGGGGGGGTGAACCTGAGGAAAAGACCCACCCCAAAAACATTCCCAATAAATAACTCGCGCCTCCACAACACAAACCGCAATAAGCACCAATCACACTGACCCGCGGGCGACATCACTTCCCTCACCGCGGGCGATACGGCTCGGACCGCCCGCCTCCACAGGCGTTCCCAGCAGGGGGCGCTACGGAGCGCGACGGATCGGGCAACAAATCGAGCCGGTGGTCGCCACCAAGGGGGCGATGTGCACCGGCTCGCCTCTCCCGGGCAGTACTGCTCCACGCTGCCCTCCCCACTCCCACACTCCCCTCAATACCGGCACCGAATGTCCCGGCGGGGCGCGCTAAGATGGCCGCCCGCCTGCAAGTGCTTACCGCCGCCATTGCTGGCCCTCCGGGGCGCCAACAGGGCCGGCAGCAGGCCGGAAATCCAGCCTTCATCGTCTCTCCGTATCCCCTTGCAGACTGGTTGGGCGGGAAATTCGGTTTTGTAGCGCCTGCATTAGCGCCCCGGAGGGGCAGTAATGGGTCTCGAATTGTTTTATCACCTGGTCGAGCAGCTCCCAAAGCCCCGCTTGGAAATTCACCGTCAAACGTTACCGTCTCGCGGTGCCATCCCCTTCCCGTCGCGGTGTCAGTCGTCATACAACGTTCCCCCTCGTGCAACATCAGGCGGACCCACCTCAGTCATCGTTCGCCCCCAATCGCGCCCCAGAAACCAGGTGGCCCCCCGGACTGTCGGGGCTCTCGGGGAGGGGGGGGGGCATTTACCCAAGGTCACCCAATGTTTCCGCAGTGCACGCTGCGTCAATCTCTGACTGGCAATCTGGAGAATGATCTGCCTTCGCGGGGTCAGAAGAACATAAGCAATAGGAGCAGGAGTCGGCCATTCGGCCCCTCGAGCCTGCTCCACCATTCAATACAATCATGGCTGATCCGATCATGGACTCAGCTCCACTTCCCCGCCCGCTCCCCATAACCCTTCACTCCCTTATCGCTCAAAAATCTGTCTGTCTCCATCTTAAATATATTCAATGACCCAGCCTCCACAGCTCTCTGGGGCAGAGAATTCCACAGATTTACAACCCTCTGAGAGAAGAAATTCTCCTCATCTCCGTTTTAAATGGGCGGCCCCTTATTCTAAGACCATGCCCCCTAGTTCTAGTCTCCCCCATCAGTGGAAACATCCTCTCTGCATCCACCTTGTCGAGCCCCCTCATAATCTGATACGTTTCGATAAGATCACCTCTCATTCTTCTGAATTCCAATGAGTAGAGGCCCAACCTCCTCAACCTTTCCTCATAAGTCAACCCCCTCATCCCCAGAATCAACCTAGTGAACCTTCCCTGAACTGCCTCCAAAGCAAGTGTATCCTTTTGTAAATATGGAAACCAAAACTGCACGCAGTACTCCAGGTGTGGCCTCACCAATCCCCTGTATAACTGGAGCAAGACTTCCCTGCTTTTATACTCCATCCCCTTTGTAATAAAGGCCAAGATACCATTGGCCTTCCTGATCACTTGCTGTACCTGCATACTATTCTTTTGTGTTTCATGTACAAGTACCCCCAGGTCCCGCTGTACTGCGGCACTTTGCAATCTTTCTCCATTTAAATAATAACTTGCTCTTTGATTTTTTTTCTGCCAACGTGCATGACCTCACAGCCTGAGTGAGATAATGTAACAGGGGTATCAGGAGTGTGGCAGCTCGCGTTAGGTGGTGTGAAGGTAGAAGGGCTGTTGGCCAGGCGGGGCCACCAATGAGGAGAGGCCACAAACATCTGGACAGGAGGCCTCACCCCCGACCCCTCCCACGGGTTTACAGGCACCAACGCTCAGACTCCAGCTCTCTGAGGAGCAGTGTGTGACAAGGCTGTGCTTCTGGAAGGATGAACTGAGAGAGGCGTGCCGTCTCCTGCAGGCAGACTCTCAGCCTCACGTCGGGAAGAGGAGAATGAGGAACAGGAGGCCCGGCGAGGGCCCTGAGTGATCAGCCACACCAGGAGGAGCACCACCCACAGCGGAGGCAGCGGCTCACAATGCACCGGGTGTGTTGGATGGAGGGAGCTGAGGGGTGCAGCTAATACTGACCACGCAATGTGTCACCATAATGGCACAACTCCGCTAAAGCCCACGGTCACACTCTAGGCGCCAGTAGAAAACGGTCAAAGTAACATTTTATTGACAAAACCCCAACAAGACAGTCACCTCAAACACCACACCTGGAGTACTGCGTGCAGTTTTGGTCTCCGTATCTACGAAAGGATACACTTGCTTTGGAGGCAGTTCAGAGAAGGTTCACTCGGTTGATTCCGGGGATGAGGGGGTTGACTTATGAGGAAAGGTTGAGGAGATTGGGCCTCTACTCATTGGAATTCAGAAGAATGAGAGGTGATCTTATCGAAACGTATCAGATTATGAGGGGGCTCGACAAGGTGGATGCAGAGAGGATGTTTCCACTGATGGGGGAGACTAGAACTAGGGGGCATGGTCTTAGAATAAGGGGCTGGCCATTTAAAACTGAGATGAGGAGGAATTTCTTCTCTCGGAGGGTTGTAAACCTGTGGAATTCTCTGCCCCAGAGAGCTGTGGAGGCTGGGTCATTGAATATATTTAAGGCAGAGATAGACAGATTTTTGAGCGATGAGGGAGTGAAGGGTTATGGGGAGCGGGCGGGGAAGTGGAGCTGAGTCCATGATCGGATCCGCCATGATCTTATTGAATGGCGGAGCAGGCTCGAGGGGCCGAATGGCCGACCCCTGCTCCTATTGCTTATGTTCTTATGTTAATACAGAAACACAACTTCCTATTGAAAGAGCAGCAACCACAATAAACTTAAACAATGTATGCACAGAGGCTGATTGTGCTGTGAGTCAGTCACAGAGTGATGTCATCCTCTCTGTCTCCCTCACCGTCCGACGGGGCAGTGACAGAGCCGAAGGAGACCGGCAATGTGTGCTCACATGACCATTACTCATCACACAGTAGCTTCCATGTGACATATTTGGCGCGCAGACGTTCAAAGCACTCGTGCATCAAATAATGCAGCGACATAGCGAGAGCTGTTGTTTACCCGATGAGGCAATCTGTCCATGGTGGGCCAAGTCCTGACTCAGACCTTACCGGACATGTCCCAAACCCTTCACCTTACCCCCCCCCCCCCACCCACCACCACCCTCCCACGCCTGCTGCTCCTCCTCAATGTGGCCTCAGTGCCTGCAGCGAGGCTGCTTGGAGGCTGCTGTGTGTGAGGGGGAGTGAGTGCACACGGGCCTCGCAGGACATCCTGGACCAGTTCGGGGGGTGTGGACCTCGGCAGGTGCAAAGGCGGAGGGGCAGTGGTGGGAGACGGAATGCTGTGGTCTTGAGCGAGGACAGTACCTCCCATTTCCAGCCGCCCAGTGCCGCTACCCCCGGGGCATCTGAAGTATGAGCTACCGGAGCACGATGTGTGAACACAACTTGCTGGCCTGCTTTGGCACAGTCAACGTCCCGGTTGGACTATGGGGGAGACAGAGAGGGCGGCAGCAATCAGTGATCGCATGGCATTGCACTGCGACTGACTCAGAGCACACTGGGCCTGAAACGCAGCAAGTCTGAGAGTTCATCATCATCATCGGCGGTCCCTCCAACCAGGATGACTTGCTTCCACATGAGTTCACAGATGGTTCAATGAAGGACCCGATGTTCCAGTCCTGAACTCCAGTTTGAGGGGGGTGGGAGATGCCTGTGGGTGGATTGTTTTAACGTGGGGTGACCGTTGCACACCAGCCACCACACGGGCTTGACAGAGCGAGGCCTTGGTCCAGTGGCAAGGGTTATCCAGGACGACTGGAGACCTGCTCTGCTGCACGGACCGAGAGCGCCCACACATATCGCAGTGTGGGCTGGGCCTGTGTTGCCCCTGGGCCCTCGGCTCCCCTAGAAGGGGTATATTACTACAAGGGCTCTGCAGAGCCCATATCACCTCATAGCCAGTGTGGTAGTTTGTTATCAATTCTCTCAACCAAGTCTGAAACGTTAACTCAGTCTCTCTCTGCACAGATGCTGCCTGACCCGCTGAGATTTCCAGCTTGTTCTATGTTTATTTCAGGTCCCAGTGTCCGCAGTTTTTTGCATTTGTTTTCCTAGGTAGTGTTCACTTTTTAACTGCTGAATAATCCAGCCTGCGGAAGAGAGTGTTCGAAGACCAGGCCCTCAAGACTGCCACCAAGCTCATGGTCGACAGGGCTGTAGTGATACCCGCCCTCCTGTATGGCTCAGAGACATGGACCATGTACAGTAGACACCTCAAGTCGCTGGAGAAATATCACCAACGATGTCTCCGCAAGATCCCGCAAATCCCCCGGGAGGTCAGATGCACCAACATTAGCGTCCTCGCCCAGGCCGACATCCCCAGCATCGAAGCACTGACCACACTCGACCAGCTCCGCTGAGCGGGGCCGCATTGTCCGCATGGCCCCCAGACAGGAGACTCCCCAAAGCAAGCGCTCTACTCGGATCTCCTTCACGGCAACGAGCCAAAGGTGGGCAGAGGAAACGTTACAAGGGACCACCCTCAAAGCCTCCCTGATAAAGTGCAACATCCCCACCGACACCTGGGAGTCCCTGGCCATAGACCGCCCGAGGTGGAGAAAGTGCATCCGGGAGGGCGCTGAGTCTCACCGCCGCGAGCGTGAAGAGGCCAAGCGCAGGCAGCGGATGGAGCGTGCGGCAAACCAGTCCCACCCACCCCCCTCCCCCGCCGAATGTCTGTCCCACCTGTGACAAGGTCTGTGGCTCTTGTATTGGACTGTTCAGCCACCAGAGAACTCACTTCGGGAGTGGAAGCAAGTCTTCCTCGATTCCGAGGGTGTTGTATATGGAGAAGGATTCAGACTGAACACTGTGAGCTCAAAGTAACGTGTGACCTCTGGTGGCTGTACAGAGTAAATACAAGTTTACATATGTAACAACACACCCCCCCCTCCAAAGTCAGTAGTGTACCTATTTACAATGTGAGTCGATCTGGGGCGCTCCTTGCCCTGGTTGATCGTCTCGGTGTGAAAGCTGGTGTTGTTGAATCATTTGTTGGGCCCTCGCTGGGCTGCTGTGTAGCTGGCCTTGTTGGGCTGCCTGGTGTGTGGGGCCCTGCAGGGCTGTTGTGGATGATGGGTTCTGTTTCGTGGCCAACCGTGGTGCCAGTTGCCACTGGTGTGTGTGTTGGGGGATCAAAAAAATTCGGGTCCAAGGTGGGTTGCTCAGGGTAGTCCGTGAATCTGAGTTTGATTTGGTCCAAGTGTTTCCGGTGAATGAGTCCATTTGAAAGTTTGACCCGAAACATCCTGCTCCCCTCTTTGGCCACGACAGTGCCGGGAAGCCACTTGGGACCTTGTCCATAATTTAATACAAATACAGGATCATTGATTCAATCTCGCCTGACACATTTGCGCTATCATGGTGTGCACTTTGTTGAAGTCGCCTGCTCTCTACCTGTTCATGTAGATCAGGGTGAACTAACGAGAGCCTTGTCTTAAGTGTTCTTTTCATGAGCAGTTCAGCAGGTGGGATCCCAGTGAGTGAGTGTGGTCTCGTGCGGTAGCTAAGCAGGACTCGGGATAGGCGAGTCTGCAGTGAGCCTTCAGTTACCCTCTTCAAGCCTTGCTTGATGGTTTGCACTTCTCTCTCTGCCTGACCATTGGACGCTGGTTTAAACGGGGCAGATGTGACATATTTGATCCCGTTATGGGTACATGAATTCTTTGAACTCTGCATTGGTAAAACATGGCCCATTGTCGCTCACCAGGACATCGGGTAAGCCGTGTGTGGCAAACATGGCCCGCAGGCTTTCAGTGGTGGCAGCGGACGTGCTAGCCAACATTATCTCACATTCAATCCACTTGGAGTACGTGTCTACAACCACAAGGAACATTTTACCCAAGAACGGGCCTGTATAGTCGATGTGTACCCTAGACCATGGTTTGGAGGGCCAAGACCATAAACTTAGTGGCACCTCCCTGGGTACATTGCTTAACTGCGAGCATGTGTTACATCTGTGAACGCAGGACTCTAAGTCCTCATCGATACCGGGCCACCACACGTGGGATCTGGCTATCGCTTTCATCATTACGATGCCTGGGTGGGTACTGTGGAGGTCATTGATGAAGGTGTCTCTGCCCTTCTTGGGGACCACTACTCGATTGCCCCACAGAAGGCAGTCTGCCTGTATAGACATTTCATCTTTGCACCGCTGGAACGGCTTTATCTCTTCCTGCATTTCCACTGGGACACTGGACCAGCTCCCGTGAAGCACACAGCTTTTGACTAGAGATCATAAGGGGTCCTGGCTTGTCCAGGTTTTGATCTGCCGGGCAGTGACAGGTGATTTCTCACTCTCAAATGCTTCCATAACCATGGCTAGATCTGCGGGCTGCACCATTTCCACCCCCGTGGTGGGCAATGGCAGCCTACTGAGAGCATCGGCACAGTTTTCTGTGCCTGGCCTATGGTGATCGCGTAGTTGTATGCGGACAATGTGAGCGCCCATCTCTGGATGCGGGCCGATGCGTTGGTATTTATCCCTTTACTCTCGGAAAACAGGGATATAAGTGGCTTATGGTCAGTTTCAATTCGAATTTTAGCCCAAACAGGTATTGATGCATTTTCTTTAGACACACACTAACACTTCTTTCTCAATCATGCTGTCGGCTCTCTCAGCCTTAGACAGACTCCTGGATACATAAGCAACTGGTTGCAGTTTCCCCAAATCATTAGCTTGTTGCAATACACACCCGACACTATATGACGACACATCACATGCTAGTACCAAACGCTTACATGGATCATACAACACAAGCAATTTGTTTGAGCATAACAATTTTCTCGCTTTTACAAAGGCATTTTCTTGGCTTTTGCCCCAAACCCATTCACCCCCTTTACACAGTAAGACATGCAGTGGTTCTAACAGTGTGCTGAGACCCGGTAAGAAGTTACCAAAGTAGTTCAGGAGTCCCAGAAACGACCGCAGTTCCGTCACGTTCTGTGGCCTCGGTTGTCTCCATCTTCACGTTGGTGGGCCTGATGCCGTCCACCGCAATCCTCCTTCCCAGGAACTCCATTTCAGGCGCCAGGAAAACGCACTTCGAGCATTTTAACCTGAGTCCCACACGGTTGAGTCAACAAAGAACCTCCTCCAAATTCTGCAGATGCTTGACTGTGACCAAGATGTCGTCCTGGAAGACCACGGTGTGCGGGACTGATTTCAGTAAACTTTCCATGTTTCTCTGGAATATCGCTGCCTCCGATCAGATTCCAAACAGGTATCTGTTCTAAACAAAAAGACCTTTGTGCGTGTTGATGCAGGTGAGGGCCTTCGATGATTCCTCCAGCTCCTGCGTCATGTAGGCTGAAGTCAGATCTAGCTTCGTGAACGTCTTTCCTCCCATCAGCGTTGCAAAGAGGTCATCGGCCTTTGGTAGTGGATATTGGTCCTGCAGGGAGAAACGATTGATAGTTACTTTGTAATCGCCACAGACGGTGCCGTCTCCCTTGAGGACTGAGACAATAGGACTGGCCCACTCGCTGAACTCGATCGGTGAAATGATGCCCTCTCTTTGCAGCTGGTCGAGTTCGATCTCTACCCTTTCTCTCATCATGTACAGTACTGCTCTCACCTTGTGATGGATGAGTCGCTCCCCGGCAATTAGGTGGATCTGCACTTTTGCTCCTTGGAATTTCCTGATGCCTGGTTCGAACAGCGAAGGAAATTTGTTTAAGACCTGGGCACACAAAGTGTCGTCAGCGGGCGACAGCGCTCGGACGTTGTCCCAGTTCCAGCGTATCTTTCCCAGCCAGCTCCTGCCGAGCAGCATGGGACCATCGCCCGGTACCACCCAGAGTGGTAGCTTGTGCACCGCTCCATCGTAGGAGACCTTTACGGTAGCACTGCCGATTACAGGAATCAGTTCTTTTGTGTAAGTTCTTAGTTTCGTGTGAACTGGAGTTAAGACTGGCCTTGAGGCCTTGTTGCACCACAACCTTTCGAAAGTCTTTTTGCCCATGATGGACTGGCTCGCGCCCGTGTCCAGCTCCATTGACACCGGGAGTCTATTTAGTTCAACCTTCAGCATTATCGGGGGACAACTCAAGGTGAATGTGTGCACCCCATGTACCTCTGCCTCCTCGGTCTGAGGCTCTGGTACATTGTGATCCTCCGTGGATCTGTCCTCCTCTGCAACGTGGTGGTTTGCAGGTTTAACAGGATTTGCAGCTCGCCTGCGCACTCGTTGGAGGTGTCCCATTGTTCTATAGCCCTTGCAAACATACTCTCAAAAGTTTGCGAAGTATGGTTTCGTGGCCAATGCCAAGTACGAAAAAGTCTCTGAGCATGTGCTCCAAATGTCCTTCAAATTCGCAATGTCCTGCAAGGCGTCTTAGCTCGGCGACATAATTCGCCACTTCCTGGCCTTTGGATCTTTTGTAGGTGAAGAACCGATACCTCGCCATCAGAACACTTTCCTTCGGGTTCAAATACTCTCGGACCAGTGTGCACAAACCATCGTATGATTTCTCCGTGGGTTTCACTGGAGTGAGCAGATTCTTCATGAGGCCATACGTTGGTGTCCCACAGACGGTGAGGAGGATCACCCTTCTTTTGGCAGGACTCTCTTCCCCACAAAAGTTTTCCGATCATCTCCCTCCGAGAATTTCTCCAGGATGCCCACTGTTCTCTGCATCTTTGGGTTCGCTATCTGTATCTCGTCGCCAGTTGTTGTGTATGGAGAAAGAATCAGACCGAAAACTGTGAGCTCAAAGTAAAGTGTGACCTTAGTCTTTTATTGCAAGTCTCCAGAGTGCCATTCCTACCTGCGAAGCCTCCTTAAATACCTGTGGTCCCAAGGGATTATGGGATCCCTTGGGACTCCAGGCGATGAGCTTTCTGGTGGCTGTACAGAGTAAATACAAGTCCACATATATAATAGAGTGACCACCTATGATGAAGATGATGAATCCAGAGCGTTACAATATTCCTTTGTCCCTTATTTAGCACATGTTTTAATTCATGAACAAACTAAACTTTCTTGATTAGGACTCTAATTATCTGACAAATATACTCTGATGCCAGAACAGACTCTATAATCAACCTTGTAAATGTGTCTGAGAGCTGATGCCAGCAATCTCTGGCAGCATCACATCACAACGTCCTTGCTCTTACGGGATGGCGATTGCCACTGTCACATTAACCCTGGCACGCACCATCCCCACAGGGACTCCACCATCACCTGTCGGGCCCATCTCCCCCTGTGAGCGGGCTCGATGGGCTGCTGAGAGGCACGGGCAATGCTTGAGGTCCCACACAAGAGATTGGTGCACAAAATTAAAGCACATGCTATTTGGGGTAATATACTGACGTGGATAGAGAACTGGTTGGCAGACAGGAAGCAGAGAGTCGGGATAAACGGGTCCTTTTCAGAATGGCAGGCAGTGACTAGTGGAGTGCCGCAGGGCTCAGTGCTGGGACCCCAGCTCTTTACAATATACATCAATGATTTAAATGAAGGAAGTGAATGTAATATCGGCAAGTTTGCAGATGACACTAAGCTGGGTGGTGGTGTGAGCTGTGAAGAGGACGCTAAGAGGCTGCAGGGTGACTTGGACAGGTTAGGTGAGTGGGCAAATGCATGGCAGATGCAGTATAATGTGGATAAATGTGAGGTTATCCACTTTGGTGGCAAAAACAGGAAGGCAGAATATTATCTGAATGGCGGCAGATTAGGAAAAGGGGAGATGCAACGAGACCTGGGTGTCATGGTACATCAGTCATTGAAAGTTGACATGCAGGTACAGCAGGTGGTGAAGAAGGCAAATAGTATGTTGGCCTTCATAGCGAGGGGATTTGAGTATAGGAGCAGGGAGGTCTTACTGCAGCTGTACAGGGCCTTGGTGAGGCCTCACCTGAATATTGTGTTCAGTTTTGGTCTCCTAATCTGAGGAAGGACGTTCTTGCTATTGAGGGAGTGCAGCGAAGGTTCACCAGACTGATTCCCGGGATGGCAGGACTGACATATGAGGAGAGACTGGATCGATTAGGCTTACCGTCACTGGAATTTAGAAGAATGAGAGGGGATCTCATCGCAACATATAAAATTCTGACGGGATTGGACAGGTTAGATGCAGGAAGAATGTTCCCAATGTTGGGGAAGTCCAGAACCAGGGGTCACAGTCTAAGGATAAGGGGTAAGCCATTTAGGACCGAGATGAGGAGAAACTTCTTCACTCAGAGAGTTGTTAACCTATGGAATTCCCTGCCGCAGAGAGCTGTTGATGCCAGTTCATTGGATATATTCAAGAGGGAGTTAGATATGGCCCTTACGGCTAAAGGGATCAAGGGGTATGGAGAGAAAGCAGGAAAGGGGTACTGAGGGAATGATCAGCCATGATCTTATTGAATGGTGGTGCAGGCTCGAAGGGCCGAATGGCCGAATGGCCGACTCCTGCACCTATTGTCTCTGTTTCTATGTTTCTATGTTTGAGGCGGCCTCCCCCACACTGACAGCCCGTGTTTCGACGCTCTGTGGGACCCTCCCCAATGCACCCACGAGCTCACGGTGCTCTTCGCGCGGTGTCTGAGGACCGAGTGCTCCAGGTTCGCCTGACTCTCAGCGGGACTCCTCGGCCGACTCACTCTCTGGGCGTTGCTGTGAGCCGCTGGGGCCTGGAGCCTCAGGCTCCTCGAACCCCGCCAACTCAGGCCCCCTTCACCCACAGGCTGTCCCCACTCGCTGGGACTGATGGAACGTCTCGCTCCAGGACCACACTGCGGCCCCCTCCCTCGTCATCTTCCCCCCCCCCCCCCCGTCAGTTGATGTCAACGCTTCAGCGACAGAGCGGCACTTCTGGCTGGTTATCTGTACGCACAAAGCAACATCACCACCATCACAGGCAGTCCCTCGGAGTCGAGGAAGACTTGCTTCCACTCTAAAAGTGAGTTCTCAGGTGACTGAACAGTCCAATACGAGAACCACAGTCCCTGTCACAGGTGGGACAGACAGTGGTTGAGGGAAAGGGGAGGGTGGGACTGGTTTGCTGCACGCTCCTTCCGCTGCCTGCGCTTGCTTTCTGCACGCTCTCGGCGACGAGACTTGAGGTACTCAGCGCCCTCCCAGATGCACTTCCTCCACTTAGGGCGGACTGGTCTTTGGGCCCGGGACTCCCAGGTGTCGATGGGGATGTTGCACTTTATCAGGAAGGCTTTGAGGGTGGTCCCTTGTAACGTTTCCTCTGCCCACCTTTGGCTCGCTTGCCGTGAAGGAGTTCCGAGTAGAGCGCTTGCTTTGGGAGTCTCGTGTCTGGGGGCCATGCGGACAATGTGGCCCTGCCCAGCGGAGCTGGTCGAGTTTAGTCAGTGCTTTGATGCTGGGGGTGTGAAAGCAACAGACCATGTGGTCAGCAACAGGGGAGCAATAGGTGTAAGGGGGTGGTCTCTATGAGGGGGTCAGGTTCACTTCTGACCAACTTGAGCGGTTCAACTCGCTCCCACTCCCTTGGGTTCTAGACTCTGGATTTATTTGGGGGGTGTGATAAAGTGCAAAGGACGCTGGTTTGATGCAAAAGAACTTCGATTTTATTAGTCAAGAAAATGCAAACTTATAATTACTCTAATAAGAAAGTACAATGTCAAAACTTATTCAAACTTATTAAAGAACAATACCTTACACACTCAGAGGGGGTTACAATAGCTTAAAATGACTCTAATAGAGAACAACACATTACACTCAAAGGGGGTTACAGTAGAATTACACCTCCCACTGCCCAATACCTAACTCTAGCTCGGTTAGACTCCAGGGCAGGCAGGGACTATGCTGACCAATCCTTTTTGACAGTTAACGGTAGATCGCGGTTTCCGGGTTTGCTGGAAGCGGTGGGGTCTGCTTGCCGTACCCCAAACATCGGAGAAGACTTCTTGCTGCGCAATCTTCAGTTGGGCTGAGTCCGCTGATGCGGTAAGGTGCGTTTTGGATCGATGGGGTAAGTACCCATTTTCTTTGGTTAAAAATAGGTTCCTACAGTCTGTTAGGTAATGTTTTACCTGTTGGTAGGTCAGGTTTAGATTGTAGAATGGAAACTTTTCCATTCTTCGGGTTTTTCCCGTTGGAGTTTTGTTTCGAGTTTGGTCGATCGCGGTGGTTTTCCGTTGACACCGCGTTGGCTGTGGTTGGTTGCTGCAACGATGGCGATGTCCTTCCTTCCTTCAGGACTTCAGGACTTCCAGGCTGGAGAAGTTAGTTTACAACTGTCGGGTTGGTTTCTCTCCTTGTCTTGATGGCATACTCGCAGTATAGCACCTGGTGTAGTATGGCATACCCTCTGTTGAAACAGGGGGCCAGTTGTACAGTTTGAGTGGTTCTAATCTTGGCGCCAAATCAGTTCAGAATTCTTTGTTTAAATTTGGCGGGCTTGACTCTTCTTTGTAATATTTTGGCGGGCTCGTTAAAAGTTAATATGTTTTGGGTGGGTTGATGTTCATAAACTGTTTCCTGATGGAAAATATTAGTTTGGTAATTGCAATGTACTTTTGTGCTTAGTTTTTCGCATGCAGGCTGGATTGGGCCTCTTTGTGATGTATATGCTGCAACAGTTTTCCAGATTCAGGTTGATGGTTGGCTATCTCTGGGTGATTTGTTACAATGTTAATGTCTCTTGTGGAGAAGAATTCTCGAATACCCATTTCTCCAGACAAGTTAACTCAGTCCCAACACCCAGACAATTCCAATAATCAGGTGAGCTTCCTTAGTTCTTTAGGCCTGCCCACAGCCTTGAATTTGTCTTTTAAAAGTCCATAATTCTATTAAAGTTCATCGTTTCTTCCTATTGAGTTCCTAACACAGATGAGACTGCACACAGGGAGGTTAAAGTAACAGTGACCTCAGTCTTTATTAAGACACTCCAGAGTGAGTAACTGGCCTTAGGAGCCGGCTTATATACAGTCCTCCCAAGGGATGCTGGGATCCCTTGGGACTTCAGGAGAGGAGCTCCCTGGTGGCAGAATATGGGAGTGCATGCTTTACAGATACACAACATCACTCCCCCCCAAAGTCAAAGTGAAAACTATTTACAAGGTGAGGTGGTTGGGAGCCTTCCTTTCCCTGGTGGACTGCCTCGGTACAAATGTCTGTTCTGGTGTGTTGGCTGTGCCCTCGCTGGGCTGGTGTGTTGTTGGCCCTGCAGGGCTGCTGGGTGAGCCTGGCCTTGCTGGGCTGTTGGGCGTGATGGGTTATATTTCCTGGTCCGGGATGGTGTCGTTGATCCTTTGGGTGTGTGTTGTGGGCTCAGAAAAGGTGGTGTCTGTTGTGGGTTGTTCAGGGCAGTCTGTGAATCACAGCCTCGTTTGGTCCAGGTGCTTTCTGCAAATTTGTCCATTGTCTAGTTTGACTACAAACACCCTACTCCCTTCTTTAGCTATCACCGTGCCCACGATCCACTTGGGACCATGTCCATAGTTTAGCACATACACAGGGACATTCAGATCAATTTCCCGTGACACAGTGGCGCGACCATCGTTTACATTTTGTTGCTGCCGTCTGCTCTCTACCTGATCATGCAGGTTGGGGTGAACCAGCGAGAGTCTGGTTTTAAGTGTCCTTTTCAGGAGTAGCTCAGCCGGGGGCACCCCTGTGAGTGAGTGGGGTCTCGTGCGGTAGCTGAGCAGTACTCGGGACAGGCGGGTTTGGAATGATCCTTCTGTGACTTGTTTAAGGCTCTGTTTGATTGTTTGTACTGCCCGCTCTGCCTACCCATTGGAGGCTGGTTTAAACAGGGGGAGGTGACATGTTTGATCCCATTGCGGGTCATGAATTCTTTAAATTCAGCACTGGTGAAACATGGCCCGTTGTCACTGACCAGTATGTCAGGCAGGCCGTGGGTGGCAAACATGGCCCTCAGGCTTTCAATGGTGGCGGTGGCGGTGCTTCCCGACATTATTTCACATTCAATCCATTTTGAAAAAGCATCCACCACCATAACACATGTCGTGGCTCTAAGAGGGTGCTTAACCCCGGTAGGATGTTAGCAAAATAGTTGAGGAGTCCCAGGAATGACCGCAGCTCTGTGACGTTCTGTGGCCTGGGCGCGTTCCTGATAGCCTCTGTCTTGGCGTCTGTGGGCCGAATGCCGTCCGCCGCGATCTTTCTCCCCAAAAACTCCACTTCTGTTGCCATGAAGATGCATTTCGACCTCTTCAGTCGCAGCCCTACGCGATCCAGTCGCTGGAGGACCTTCTCCAGGTTTTGTAGGTGCTCGGCGGTGTCCCGACCCGTGACCAATATGTCGTCCTGAAAGACCACCGTGTGTGGTACCGACTTGAGTAGGCTCTCCATGTTTCTCTGGAAGATCGCTGCAGACGACCGAATTCCAAACGGGCATCTGTTGTAGATGAACAGTCCCTTGTGCGTGTTGATGCAGGTGAGGCCCTTCGAAGACTCCTCGAGCTCCTGCATCATGTAGGCCGAAGTCAGGTCGAGCTTGGTGAACATCTTGCCTCCTGCTAGCGTCGCAAATAGGTCGTCTGCCTTAGGTAGCGGGTATTGGTCCTGTAGCGAGAAACGATTAATAGTTACTTTATAATTGCCGCAAATCCTGACCGCGCCATCACTTTTGAGTACTGGAACAATCGGGCTGGCCCACTCGCTGAATTCCACTGGGGAGATGATGCCCTCGCGTTGCAGCCTGTCCAGCTCGATTTCCACTCTCTCCCTCATCATGTGAGGTACTGCTCGCGCCTTGTGGTGAATGGGTCGTGCCTCTGGGACCAAGTGGATTTGCACCTTCGCCCCGGAAAAGTTTCCAATGCCTGGCTCAAAAAGGGAAGGAAATTTATTAAGAACCTGGGTACATGAGACCTCATCGACATGTGATAGCGCTCGGATGTCATCCCAGTTCCAGCGGATTTTGCCCAGCCAGCTCCTTCCAAGCAGTATGGGGCCATCGCCCGGGACAATCCAGAGTGGCAGTTCGTGCACCGTGCCCTTGTAGGTGACCTTGACCATAGCGGTGCCCAGGAGAGTGATAAGCTCTTTGGTGTACGTTCTCAGTTTCGTGTGGATGGGGCTCAGGACTGGTCTGAGTGCCTTGTTGCACCACAGTCTCTCAAACATCTTTTTACTCATGATGGATTGGCTAGCGCCAGTGTCCAGTTCCATGGCTACGAGTAAGCCATTCAATTTTACAGTTAGCATTATAGGTGGACATTTCGTCGAAAATGTGTGCACCCCGTGTACTTCAGCATGTGCCTCCTCTCTCTGAGGCTCGAAATTGCTTTGATCCACCATGGACCGATTTTCCTCTGCCACGTGTGGTTAACAGGTTTTGCAGAGCTTGCAGCTCGTTTGCAAGCTCGTTGGAGGTGCCCCATTGTTCCACAGCTCTTGCAAACATACCCTTTGAAGCGGCATGAATAGGCTGAATGGAAGCCTCCACAACGCCAACAAGGTGTGAATTGCCTTGCATTCATCCTTTGTTGCGGACTCTGAGTCATCTGGGTCACCTGAGGCCTGCTGGCAGTTGCAGACTCGTGGGTTCTGCCCTGTACATTTCTGCTCGCAAACACAGTTCCAGTTAATTTATGAACATTGCTAGCACTTGTGTGCTGAGAGATTTGTTTGGTGTTATCACTGGTGGACATAAACGCCTGTGCTATCGCAATGGCCTTACTGAGGGTTGGTGTCTCTACAGTCAAAAGTTTTCATAGGATGGTCTCGTGGCCAATGCCCAGTACAAAAAAGTCTCTGAGCATTTGCTCCAGGTAGCCATCAAACTCACATTGTCCTGCAAGTCACCTTAGCTCAGCGACGTAGCTCGCCACTTCCTGACCTTCAGATCGCTGGCACGTGTAGAACCGATACCTCGCCATCAGCAAGCTCTCCCTCGGGTTAAGATGCTCCCGAACCAATGTGCACAGCTCCTCATACGACTTATCTGTGGTTTCACCGGAGCCAGAAGATTCTTCATGAGGCTGTAGGTCGGTGCCCTACAGACTGTGAGTAGAACCGCTCTCCTTTTTGCAGCGCTTCCTTCTCCGTCCAGCTCGTTGGCTACAAAGTACTGGTCTAGCCGTTCGACATAGGCTTCCCAGTCCTCACCCTCCGAGAACTTCTCCAGGATGCCCACAGTTTGCTGCAGCTTTGCGTTGGATTCGTATCCTCGTCGCCAGTTATTGTGTTCCAGATGAGCTGTACACAGGGAGGTTAAAGTAACAGTGACCTCAGTCTTTAATAAGATACTCCAGAGTGAGGAACAGGCCTTGGGGGCCGGCTTATATACAGTGCTCCCAAGGGATGCTGGGATCCCTTGGGACTTCAGGGGATGCGCTCCCTGGTGGCGGAACATGGGAGTGCATGCTTTACAGATACACAACACTTCCATAAGCACATTAGGATTTCAAACTTTTTGGTAGATAGTCCCAAATTAAATTTCCTTTCGAATGAGCCCAAGCTCAGGGGCATTTCTTGTGAATTTTGCATCTGCTTCACAGGCTGATAAGAGGAAGTTGGCTTTGGAGCTCCAGATATAAAAGGGATAGGCCACTTGATAATGTGAGGAGCAGATGCTCACCAAATGTGGCTGAGCCTGATAGATATTTTTAACAAAAGGAAAGGGCAACTTCCTCTTGCCTTGCTCACTGACGCAGTCAGTCATTTCTCTGCCTTTCACTCACACTGAGCGGCAGCAAGTATGAAGTGTTCCATTCTCGAGGTCTCCCTTCTGCTGGCCCTTCTAAATTCAGGTACGTTTCAAAATTACATTCTACTTTATTTCCGCTTGTACCGTACCAATCATGGAACATGAGAACTAGGAGCAGGAGTCGGCCATTCGGCCCCTCGAGCCGGCTCCGCCATTCAATGAGATCACGGCTGACCATCGGCCTCAACACTTTCCCGCCCGATCCCCATATCCCTCGATCCCCCGAGACGCCAAAATTCCCCAATCCCTGCCTTCAGTTTACTCAACGACGGAGCCTCCACAGCCCTCTGGGACAGAGAATTCCAAAGAGACACCACCCCTCTGTGTTAAGTGTGAATGAAGTGTCTGACTGGATACTGTGAGCTCAAAGTAACGTGTGACCTTAGTCTTTTATTGCAGGTCTCCCAGAGTGCCTCTCCAGCCTGTGAGGCCACCTTAAGTACCAGTGCTCCCAAGGGATTGTGGGATCCCTTGGGACTCCGGGGGATGAGCCCTCTGGTGGCTGTTCAAGGTATATACAAGTTTACATACATAACACTTTGAGTGAAGAAATTCCTCCTCATCTCAGTCCTCAATGGCCGACCCCTTATCCTGAGACTGTGTGACCCCTGGTTCTAGACTCCCCAGCCCGGGGGGGAAACACCCTCCCTGTATCTACCCTGTCACTCCCCCTCAGAATCGTATCAATGAGATCACCTCTCATTCTTCGAAACTCCTGGGAGTATCGGCCTGTAGATGCTTGTGTGGATATATCTGCCCCATCGATCTAATTCCTCTGTGTTACAAATCATTAGGTACAATTCAAAGTGGTCCGTGCTCACATTGCGCTCGGTAATGGCGAACGTGTAGCAAGAATTATCGAATTCATCGCAAAGTGGTTTGGAACCTAAGAGGGACTGATGATGTCACTTCCTGGATAAGACTGAGGATCTGTGCAGAAGGGGACTTTGAAACAGCGCGAGGCAGAAACATTACTGTGTCAGCTGTGTCTCAGTGGGCAGCACTCTCTCCTCTGAGTCAGAAGGTTGTGGGTTCAAGTCCCACTCCAGGGACAAAAACCTCGGCTGACACTCCAGTGCAGTGCTGAGGGTGCGCCCTACTGTCGGAGGGGCAGTGCTGAGGGAGCATCGCACTGTCGGTGGGGCAGTACTGAGGGAGTGCCGCACTGTCGGAGGGGCAGTGCTGAGGGAGTGCCGCACTGTCGGAGGGGCAGTCCTGAGGGAGTGTCGCACTGTCGGAGGGGCAGTACTGAGGGAGTGTCGCACTGTCGGAGGGGCAGTACTGAGAGAGCGCCGCACTGTCGGAGGGGCAGTGCTGAGGGAGCACTGCACTGTCGGAGGGGCAGTACTGAGGGAGTGCTGCACTGTCGGAGGGGCAGTACTGAGGGAGCGCCCTACTGTCGGAGGGGCAGTACTGAGGGAGTGCCGCACTGTCGGAGGGGCAGTACTGAGGGAGTGCCGCACTGTCGGAGGGGCAGTACTGAGGGAGCGCCGCACTGTCGGAGGGGCAGTACTGAGGGAGTGCTGCACTGTCGGAGTGGCAGTACTGAGGGAGCGCCCTACTGTCGGAGGGGCAGTACTGAGGGAGCGCTGCACTGTCGGAGGGGCAGTACTGAGGGAGCGCCGCACTGTCGGAGGGGCAGTACTGAGGGAGTGCAGCACTGTCGGAGGGGCAGTACTGAGGGAGCGCCGCACTGTCGGAGGGGCAGTACTGAGGGAGCGCTGCACTGTCGGAGGGGCAGTACTGAGGGAGCGCCGCACTGTCGGAGGGGCAGTACTGAGGGAGTGTCGCACTGTCGGAGGGGCAGTACTGAGGGAGCGCCACACTGTCGGAGGGGCAGTACTGAGGGAGCGCTGCACTGTCGGAGGGGCAGTACTGAGGGAGCGCCGCACTGTCGGAGGGGCAGTACTGAGGGAGTGCAGCACTGTCGGAGGGGCAGTACTGAGGGAGCGCCGCACTGTCGGAGGGGCAGTACTGAGGGAGCACCGCACTGTCGGAGGGGCAGTACTGAGGGAGTGCCGCACTGTCGAAGGGGCAGTACTGAGGGAGCGCTGCACTGTTGGAGGGGCAGTACTGAGGGAGCGCTGCACTGTCGGAGGGGCAGTACTGAGGGAGCGCCGCACTGTCGGAGGGGCAGTACTGAGGGAGCGCCGCACTGTCGGAGGGGCAGTACTGAGGGAGCGCCGCACTGTCGGAGGGGCAGTACTGAGGGAGCGCTGCACTGTCGGAGGGGCAGTACTGAGGGAGCGCCGCACTGTCGGAGGGGCAGTACCGAGGGAGCGCCGCACTCTCGAAGGGGCCACCTTTCAGATGAGACGTTAAACCGAGGCCCCGTCTGCCCTCTCACGTGGATGTAAATGATCGAGAGCCAGTATTTGGAAGAAGAGCAGGGGAGTTTTCCCCGGTGACCTGGGGCCAATATTTATCCCTCAAACAACATCAGTAAAAACAGATGATCCGGGTCATCATCACGTTGCTGTGTGTGGGAGCTTGCTGTGCGCAAATTGGCTGCTGCGTTTCCCACAATACAACAGTGACCACACTCCAAAATGTATATAAACCGCTTTGGGACTACCCGGTGTGAGGAAAGTTGCTATAGAAATCCAATCTTTTCTTTAATTACTGCCTCAGCATCATCATCATCACAGGCAGTCCCTCGGAGTCGAGGAAGACTTGCTTCCACTCTAAAAGTGAGTTCTCGGGTGACTGAACAGTCCAATACGGGAACCCCAGTCCCTGTCACAGGTGGGACAGACAGTGGTTGAGGGAAGGGGAGGGTGGGACTGGTTTGCCGCACGCTCCTTCCGCTGCCTGCGCTTGCTTTCTGCACGCTCTCGGCGACGAGACTCGAGGTGCTCAGCGCCCTCCCGGATGCACTTCCTCCACTTAGGGCGGACTGGTCTTTGGGCCCGGGACTCCCAGGTGTCGGTGGGGATGTTGCATTTTATCAGGGAGGCTTTGAGGGTGGTCCCTTGTAACGTCTCCTGCCTCAGCAGTCAGTGGGTGACAGTGTGAATAACAGAGTGGGAGACCGACTCCCCTGTGGCACAGCCCAGGCTCCCCGCTCATCACCAAGTACCGGGAGCCCGAGCCGATCCTTTGGGGAGCGCTTGGACACGAACATTCCCCTCCCAGCTGGCTCCAAGCATTTACTAAACTCCCTGTAGTAACAGCGGGCAACCAGCACGTGGCGCCATTGTGTCACTGTGGGGCCGGAATTGGCCTCCTGTGCACCTGCCGTTAGCGCCTCCGGGGGGCGCTGATGGGGCACAAACCATTCGTGTATCCGCAGTGGCCCAGCAGACTCCTGAAAACCCCCAGCAGAGCTCACAGCAGCCCTTCCCTTCAACGGGAGTGTTTGATGGGACAGTGCAGAGGGAGCTTTACTCTGTATCTAACCCCCTGTACCTACCGTGGGAGTGTTTGATGGAACGGTGTAGAGGGAGCTTTACTCTGTACCTAACCCCGTGGTGCACCTGCCCTGGGAGTGTTTGATGGGACAGTGCAGAGGGAGCTTTACTCTGTATCTAACACCCTGTACCTGTCCTGGGAGTGTTTGATGGGACAGTGCAGAGGGAGCTTTACTCTGTATCTAACCCCGTGTTGTACCTGCCCTGGGAGTGTTTGATGGGACAGTACAGAGGGAGCTTTACTCTGTATCTAACCCCACACTGTACCTGCCCTGGGAGTGTTTGATGGGACAGTGCAGAGGGAGCTTTACTCTGTATCTAACCCCCTGTACCTACCGTGGGAGTGTTTGATGGAACGGTGTAGAGGGAGCTTTACTCTGTACCTAACCCCGTGGTGCACCTGCCCTGGGAGTGTTTGATGGGACAGTGTAGAGGGAGCTTTACTCTGTATCTAACCCCCTGTCCCTGCCCTGGGAGTGTTTGATGGGACAGTGTAGAGGGAGCTTTACTCTGTATCTAACCCCGTGCTGTACCTGCCCTGGGAGTGAATGATGGGACAGTGTAGAGGGAGCTTTACTCTGTATCTAACCCCCTGTACCTGCCCTGGGAGTGTTTGATGGGACAGTGCAGAGGGAGCTTTACTCTGTATCTAACCCCCTGTACCTGCCCTGGGAGTGTTTGATGGGACAGTGTAGAGGGAGCTTTACTCTGTATCTAACCCCGTGCTGTACCTGCCCTGGGAGTGTTTGATGGGACAGTGTAGAGGGAGCTTTACTCTGTATCTAACCCCCTGTACCTGCCCTGGGAGTGTTTGATGGGACAGTGTAGAGGGAGCTTTACTCTGTATCTAACCCCCTGTCCCTGCCCTGGGAGTGTTTGATGGGACAGTGTAGAGGGAGCTTTACTCTGTATCTAACCTCCTGTCCCTGCCCTGGGACTGATGACTGATGATGCTGTAATCCTTGTTTAGGTGATGACTCACGTTGAGCAGTAACTAAATTTATTTGCCGGTCACAGAGGAAATGGAACGGGGAAATTGAATTCAATCATTGTTTCCTGATATTGTTTGATTGATTGATAATGAACACTATCAGGTTCCCTGAGCCCGAGGATGTGTCACGCACCACTCAGGAGGAAGCTCTCTGTGCCCCCTCCCTCTGTGTGAGGTGAGATGGTGCAAGACCCAGGGTGAAGGGTCAATCGCCCCTCCCTGCTGGGATCGCTGGTCCTAGTGGGGGGGGCTGGAGGTGCTGGAGGGGGAGGTTTAGAGGGAAGGCAGGGAATGGAGGGGTGAAGTACAGAGCAGGTTGGAGGAAGGGAAGAGTTGGAGAGTTCACCCCACTGTACCACAATCCACTGACTCCTCCTCCTGCAAGTGCGGGCTATTCCACCTTGGAGCCCATCGCGGCCAAGGCCAACTCTTCACGTCCCAAAGCGCTTTACAGCCAATGAAGTATTTTTAGAGTGTGGTCATTGTTGTAATGTGGGAAATGCAGCAGTCAACTTGCGCACAGCAAGCTCCCACACACAGCAACGTGATAATGACCCAGATCATCCATTTTTGTTATGTTGATTGAGGGATAAATATTTTCACCAGAGGGAGAACTTCGAAATACTGCCGTGGAATCTTTTACGTCCACCTGAGAGGAAAGGTGGGGCCTCGGTTTAACGTCTCATCCCGAAAGACGGCACCTCCAACAGTGCGGCACTCCCTCAGTACCACCCCTCCGACAGTGCGGCGCTCCCTCAGTACTGCCCCTCCGACAGTGCGGCGCTCGCTCAGTACTGACCCTCCGACAGTGCGGCACTCCCTCAGTACTGCCCCTCCGACAGTGCGGCGCTCCCTCAGTACTGCCCCTCCGACAGTGCGGCGCTCCCTCAGTACTGCCCCTCCGACAGTGCGGCGCTCCCTCAGTACTGCCCCTCCGACAGTGCGGCGCTCCATCAGTACTGCCCCTCCGACAGTGCGGCGCTCCCTCAGTACTGCCCCTCCGACAGTGCGGCGCTCCCTCAGTACTGCCCCTCCGACAGTGCGGTGCTCCCTCAGTACTGCCCCTCCGACAGTGCGGCACTCCCTCAGTACTGCCCCTCCAACAGTGAGGCGCTCCCTCAGTACTGCCCCTCCGACAGTGAGGCGCTCCCTCAGTACTGCCCCTCCGACAGTGCGGCGCTCCCTCAGTACTGCCCCTCCGACAGTGCGGCACTCCCTCAGTACTGCCCCTCCGACAGTGAGGCGCTCCCTCAGCACTGCCCCTCCGACAGTGCGGCACTCCCTCAGTACTGCCCCTCCGACAGTGCGGCGCTCCCTCAGTATTGCCCCTCCGACAGTGCGGCACTCCCTCAGTACTGCCCCTCCGACAGTGCGGCGCTCCCTCAGTATTGCCCCTCCGACAGTGCGGCGCTCCCTCAGTACTGCCCCTCCGACAGTGCAGTACGGCGCTCCCTCAATACTACCCCTCCGACAGTGCGGCGCTCCCTCAGTACCGCCCCTCCGACAGTGCAGTACGGCGCTCCCTCAGTACTGCCCCTCCGACAGTGCGGCGCTCCCTCAGTACTGCCCCTCCGACAGTGCAGTACGGCGCTCCCTCAATACTACCCCTCCGACAGTGCAGCGCTCCCTCAGTACTGCCCCTCCGACAGTATGGCGCTCCCTCAGTACTACCCCTCCGACAGTGCAGCGCTCCCTCAGTACCCACGACCTTGCGACTCAGAGGTGCGAGAGAGAGGGCTAAACCCAGTGAGCCATGATTCGAGCTCAGCGTGCGGCGATGCCCTTTTAATGAGCAAGTGGGGCCCACCCCGTAAAATAAAAGGGGCACGCCGGACGTGCACCGTTCCTGTTTCTCGACGCTGGAAGCTGGATAAAAACAGAGCAGGGCTCGGGGCGAAGGGAAGCTGCTGACACCATGGAACAGCTGACTATGTGTCACGATTGGAGCCCAACTGGAATGCCTGAGGTTGGCCTGGTGTCAGGGACTACGGGGACTTGGTCTGCTCCAGGTGTGGGTTCCAGTTACACCAGGGGAATGTGAATTGCTGGCTGCCTCCTAATCCTCCCCCCCTCCGCCCTTTAAATACCTCCTTTCAGACAGTGTGGAGCCTTCCTCACCTCCCCCAGCCACGCCTCCTCCCCTTCATTAGTGTAACGCGGGGGAAAAGACATTATTTCTTGAAATGATTCATTCCCTCTGTCTCTCTACCATTCACGGTGCAGGCCGTGTGTATGTAAACTAGAGGTGATCCAAAACTTGGCTGCCCTGTATCCTAACTCACACCGAGTCCCACTCACCCATCACCCGCTGTGCTCACTGTCCCCGTGTCCTAACTCACACCCAGTCCCACTCACCCATCACCCCCTGTGCTCACTGCCCCGTGTCCTAACTCACACCGAGTCCCACTCACCCATCACCCCCTGTGCTCACTGCCCTGTATCCTAACTCACACCGAGTCCCACTCACCCATCACCCCCTGTGCTCACTGCCCCGTGTCCTAACTCACACCGAGTCCCACTCACCCATCACCCCCTGTGCTCACTGCCCCGTGTCCTAACTCACACCGAGTCCCACTCACCCATCACCCCCTGTGCTCACTGCCCCGTGTCCTAACTCGCACCGAGTGCCACTCACCCATCACCCCCTGTGCTCACTGCCCCGTGTCCTAACTCGCACCAAGTCCCACTCACCCATCACCCCCTGTGCTCACTGCCCCGTGTGCTAACTCGCACCGAGTCCCACTCACCCATCACCCCCTGTGCTCACTGCTCCGTGTCCTAACTCGCACCGAGTCCCGCTCACCCATCACCCGCTGTGCTCACTGCCCCGTGTCCTAACTCGCACCGAGTCCCACTCACCCATCACCCCCTGTGCTCACTGCCCCATGTCCTAACTCACACCGAGTCCCACTCACCCATCACCCCCTGTGCTCACTGCCCCATGTCCTAACTCACACCGAGTCCCACTCACCCATCACCCCCTGTGCTCACTGCCCCGTGTCCTAACTCACACCCAGTCCCACTCACCCATCACCCTCTGTGCTCACTGTCCCGTGTCGTAACTCGCACCAAGTCCCACTCACCCATCACCCACTGTGCTCACTGCCCCATTCCTAACTCACACCGAGTCCCGCTCACCCATCACCCCCTGTGCTCACTGCCCCATGTCCTAACTCACACCGAGTCCCGCTCACCCATCACCCCCTGTGCTCACTGACCTACATTGACTCCCAGTTAAGCAACGCCTCGATTTCAAAAATTGTCTTCCTTATTTACAAATCTCTCCATGACCCTCGCCCCCTCCCTATCTCTGTAACCTCCTCCAGCCCCACAACCCCCCGAGATCTCTGCCCTCCTCTAATTCTGCCCTCCTGACCATCCCTGATTATAATCGCTCCACCATCGGTGGCCGTGCCTTCTGTTGCCTGGGCCCCAAGCTCTGGAACTCCCTCCCTAAACCCCTCTCTACCTCTCTCTCCTCCTTCAAGACACTCCTTAAAACCGACCTCTTTGACTCAGCTTTTGATCACCTGCCCGGAATTCCTCCTTATGTGGCTCGGTGTCAAATTGCTTTTGTCCCATAACACTCCTGTGAAGCACCTTGGGAAGTTTCACTACGTTAAAGGTGCTCTATAAATATAACTTCTTGTTGTTGCTGTCAAAGCCTCCCTGTTAAAGTGCAACATCCCCCACCGACACCTGGGAGTCCCTGGCCCAAAGACCAGTCCGCCCTAAGTGGAGGAAGTGCCTCCGGGAGGGCGCTGAGCACCTCGAGTCTCGTCGCCGAGAGCGTGCAGAAACCAAGCGCAGGCAGCGGAAGGAGCGTGCGGCAAACCAGTCCCACCCTCCCCTTCCCTCAACCACTGTCTGTCCCACCTGTGACAGGGACTGTGGTTCTCGTATTGGGCTGTTCAGCCACCTAAGGACTCACTTTTGGAGTGGAAGCAAGTCTTCCTCGACTCCGAGGGACTGCCCGTGATGATGTTGCTGTAAGACTTTACATGGTTCTACACTGCGGGCTCAAGCCTCCGGAGCAGGTAGCACATACACATGGAAATCACTTAAGATCCAGAGACCAAAATTACTCAGCTCGGCTCCCCTCCCCCCTCCAGTCGATGGACGTTCCCAGAGCTGGTTTCAGATTACTAAGTATCGGTGACCCAGGCCAATTCCTTTCATCTCCGCAGTTCATGCTTGCCTTTGACAAATGGCCAACTCCAGTTCACATGATTCTTTAACCATTGCAGAGATGGTTTATTTTCGGGCCAGCCCAGTGAAGCTGGTGGTGGGCAGTACTGAGGGAGTGCCGCACTGTCGGGGGGGCAGTACTGAGGGAGTGCCGCACTGTCGGGGGGGCAGTACTGAGGGAGTGCCGCACTGTCGGAGGGGCAGTACTGAGGGAGTGCCGCACTGTCGGAGGGGCAGTACTGAGGGAGCACCGCACTGTCGGAGGGGCAGTACTGAGGGAGTGCCGCACTGTCGGAGGGGCAGTACTGAGGGAGCGCCGCACTGTCGGAGGGGCAGTACTGAGGGAGTGCCGCACTGTCGGAGGGGCAGTACTGAGGGAGTGCCGCACTGTCGGAGGGGCAGTACTGAGGGAGTGCCGCACTGTCGGAGGGGCGGTACTGAGGGAGTGCCGCACTGTCGGAGGGGCAGTACTGAGGGAGAGCCGCACTGTCGGAGGGGCAGTACTGAGGGAGAGCCGCACTGTCGGAGGTGCAGTACTGAGGGAGAGCCGCACTGTCAGAGGGGCAGTACTGAGGGAGAGCCGCACTGTCGGAGGGGCAGTACTGAGGGAGAGCCGCACTGTCGGAGGGGCAGTACTGAGGGAGCGCCGCACTGTCGGAGGGGCAGTACTGAGGGAGTGCCGCACTGTGGGAGGGGCAGTACTGAGGGAGTGCCGCACTGTCGGAGGGGCAGTACTGAGGGAGCACTGCACTGTCGGAGGGGCAGTACTGAGGGAGTGCCGCACTGTCGGAGGGGCAGTACTGAGGGAGCGCCGCACTGTCGGAGGGGCAGTACTGAGGGAGTGCCGCACTGTCGGAGGGGCAGTACTGAGGGAGCACTGCACTGTCGGAGGGGCGGTACTGAGGGAGTGCCGCACTGTCGGAGGGGCAGTACTGAGGGAGTGCCGCACTGTCGGAGGGACGGTACTGAGGGAGTGCTGCACTGTCGGAGGGGCAGTACTGAGGGAGTGCCGCACTGTCGGAGGGGCAGTACTGAGGGAGCACTGCACTGTCGGAGGGGCGGTACTGAGGGAGTGCCGCACTGTCGGAGGGGCGGTACTGAGGGAGCGCCGCACTGTCGGAGGGGCAGTACTGAGGGAGCGCCGCACTGTCGGAGGGGCGGTACTGAGGGAGTGCCGCACTGTCGGAGGGGTAGTACTGAGGGAGCGCCGCACTGTCGGAGGGGCGGTACTGAGGGAGCGCCGCACTGTCGGAGGGGCGGTACTGAGGGAGTGCCGCACTGTCGGAGGGGGAGTACTGAGGGAGTGCCGCACTGTCGGAGGGACAGTACTGAGGGAGTGCCGCACTGTCAGAGGGGCAGTACTGAGGGAGTGCCGCACTGTCGGAGGGGGAGTACTGAGGGAGTGCCGCCCTGTCGGAGGGACAGTACTGAGGGAGTGCCGCCCTGTCGGAGGGGCAGTACTGAGGGAGCGCCGCACTGTTGGAGGGACAGTACTGAGGGAGTGCCGCCCTGTCGGAGGGGCAGTACCGTGCCTTCAGCCACCTGGGCCTCAAGCTCTGGATCTCCCTTCCTCACCCTCTCCCCTCTCTCTCTCCTCATTTAAGACGCTGCTTAAAACTGACCAAGCTTTTGGTCACCTGTCCTGATATGTCTCGGTGTCAAATTGTGTCTGATAATCGCTCCTGGGACGTTATACTACATTACAGACGTCGTAACACTGTGGGATGTTGTTGTGTGAAGTTAACTAATCTTAGCTGGGGCTTCATTAGGGGGGGTTGCTGCACCTGCCCTTCGAACCCCCGGGTGTTGGGGGTAGGGGGGGGGTGTGGGTGAGGTTCGAGGGGAAACATCCAGGAGGGTTCCTGCTGCTAATCGACTCCCAGTGGCTGCGGACTGTCGGACAGCCCAGCTGGGAGTGAGGGCGCGATTGGGATTGTTGTGATGCCCCACACAGTGGAATAACCAAGGCACGACTCACAATGGCGGCTGAGGCACAAAGAATGGCCCAATGGTGTTGAAGCACCAGACAATGCTGGGTGCCCCAACAAAGGTAAGCCCCTTCAGTTGTGGGGGTGATTCGGGGTGGGGAAGGGGTTTAATGTTACACCCGGCACTCCTTGAGGTTTGCAGGTAGGAAAGGGGCTGTTGAAGCGACGCAGCCATTGCTGCTCGCTGTCTCCTGGATAAATCCCACATTCATTCCCAACCTCTCGGGACATTTGCCACCAAAGAGGGAGGCGAGATTTTGCTGTTTACTGCTGCGATTCGCACACTGTAGGCCTTTATTGCAAGGGGATGGAGTATAAAAGCAGGGAAGTCTTGCTACAGCTATACAGGGTATTGGTGAGACCACACCTGGAGTACTGCGTGCAGTTTTGGTCTCCGTATTTAAGGAGGGATACACTTGCTTTGGAGGCAGTTCAGAGAAGGTTCACTCGGTTGATTCCTGGGATGAGGGGGTTGACTTATAAAGAAAGGTTGAGCAGATTGGGACTCTACTCATTGGAGTTTAAAAGAATGAGAGGTGATCTTATTGAAAGGTATGAGATGC
>NC_092007.1:6009489-6039489 GCF_044704955.1 Pristiophorus japonicus | reverse complement strand
GGGTTAGAGTTAGGGTTAGAGTTTGGGTTAGGGTTAGAGCTAGAGTTAGAATTAGGGTTAAGTTTAGGGTTAGAGTAAGGGTTAGAGTTAGAGTTAGAGTTAGGGTTATGGTTAGGGTTAGGGTTAGGGTTAGAATTAGGTTTAGGGTTGTGGTTAGAGTTAGGGTTAGAGTTAGAGTTAGAGTTAGGGTTAAGGTTAGGGTTAGGGTTAGGGTTAAGGTAGGGATAGCGTTAGGGTTAGGGTTAGAGTTAGGTTTGGAGTTAGAATTAGATTTAGGCTTAGGGTTAGGGTTAGGGCTAGGGTTAGAGTTTGAGTTAGGGTTAGGGTTAGATTTAGAGTTAGGGTTAGAGTTAGGGTTAGATTTAGGGTTAGGATTATAGTTAGAGTTAGGATTAAGGTTAGGGTTAGAGTTCGGGTTAGAGGTAGAGTTAGGGTTAGGGTTAGAGTTAGAGTTAGGGTTAGGGTTAGAGTTAGGGTTAGGGTTAGGGTTAGAGTTAGAGTTAGAGTTAGAGTTAGGGTTAAGGTTAGGGTTAGGGTTAGGGTTAAGGTAGGGATAGCGTTAGGGTTAGGGTTAGAGTTAGGTTTGGAGTTAGAATTAGATTTAGGCTTAGGGTTAGGGTTAGGGCTAGGGTTAGAGTTTGAGTTAGGGTTAGAGTTAGGGTTAGGGTTAGGGTTAGAGTTAGAGTTAGAGTTAGAGTTAGGGTTAGAGTTAGGGTTAGGGTTAGATTTAGGGTTAGAATTAGGGTTAGGGTTGTGGTTAGAGTTAGGGTTAGAGTTAGGGTTAAGGTTAGGGTTCGAGTTAGGGTTAGAGTTAGAGTTAGGGTTAGAGTTAGAGTTAGGGTTAGGGTTAGAGTTAGGGTTAGAATTAGGGTTAGGGTTCCAGTTAGGGTTAGGGTTAGAGTTAGAGTTAGGGTTAGGGTTAAAGTTAGAGTTAGGGTTAGAGTTAGAGTTAGGGTTAGGGTTAGAGTTAGGGTTAGAATTAGGGTTAGGGTTACGGTTCGAGTTAGGGTTAGGGTTAGAGTTAGAGTTAGGGTTAGGGTTAGGGTTAGGGTTAGGGTTAGGGTTAGGGTTTGGGTTAGGGTTAGGTTTCGGGTTAGGTTTAGGGTTGGGATTAGTTTTAGGATTAGGGATTGATCAGTATTTGAGATTGATTGGCGATAGGGTGGGCAAGGAGGCCATGGAGTGTTTGAGCATTTTTCAAAGCAATGCGTTGCTTAACCGGGAGCCACTGTGGGTCAACAAGCACAGGGGGTGATGGGTGATGGAGAGACAAAGCGGGTAATTATAGACCGGTTAGCCTGACATCAGTAGTGGGGAAAATGTTGGAATCAATTATTAAAGATGAAATCGCAACGCATTTGGAAAGCAGTGACAGGATCGGTCCAAGTCAGCATGGAGTTATGAAAGGGAAATCATGCTTGACAAATCTTCTGGAGTTTTTTGAGGATGTAACTAGTAGAGTGGACAAGGGAGAACCAGTGGATGTGGTGTATTTGGACTTTCAAAAGGCTTTTGACAAGGTCCCACACAAGAGATTGGTGTGCAAAATCAAAGCACATGGTATTAGGGGTAATGTGCTGACGTGGATAGAGAACTGGTTGGCAGACAGGAAGCAGAGTCGGGATAAATGGGTCCTTTTCAGAATGGCAGGGTGCCGCAGGGCTCAGTACTGGGACCCCAGCTCTTTACAATATACATTCATGATTTAGATGAAGGAATTGAGTGTAATATCGCCAAGTTTCCAGATGACACTAAGCTGAGTGGCGGTGTGAGCTGTGAGGGGGACACTAAGAGGCTGCAGGGTGACTTGGATAGGTTAGGTGAGTGGGCAAATGCATGGCAGATACAGTATAATGTAGACAAATGTTAGGTTATCCACTTTGGGGGCAAAAATGCGAAGACAGAATATTAACTGAATGGCGGCAGATTAGGAAAAGGGGAGGTGCAACGAGACCTGGGTGTCATGGTACATCAGTCATTGAAAGTTGGCATGCAGGTACAGCAGGCGGTGAAGAAGGCAAATGGTATGTTGACCTTCATAGCTAGAGGATAGGAGCAGGGAGGTCTTACTGCAATTGTACAGGGCCTTAGTGAGGCCTCACCTGAAATATTGTGTTCAGTTTTGGTCTCCTAATCTTGCTTTTGAGGGAGTGCAGTGAAGGTTCACCAGACTGATTCCCGGGATGGCAGGACTGACATATGAGGAGAGAGTGGATCAACTGAGCCTTTATACATTGGAGTTTAGAAGGCTGAGAGGGGATCTCATAGAAACATATAAAATTCTGACAGGACTGGACAGGTTAGATGCCGGTAGATTGTTCCCGATGTTGGGGAAGTCCAGAACCAGGGGACACAGTCTTAGGATAAAGGGTAGGCCATTTAGGACTGAGATGAGGAGAAACTTCTTCACTCAGAGAGTTGTTAACCTGTGGAATTCCCTGCCACAGAGGGAGCGCCGCACTGTCGGAGGGGCAGTACTGAGGGAGCGCCGCACTGTCGGAGGGGCAGTACTGAGGGAGCACCGCACTGTCGGAGGGGCAATACTGAGGGAGCGCCGCACTGTGGGAGGGGCAGTACTGAGGGAGCGCCGCACTGTGGGAGGGGCAGTACTGAGGGAGTGCCGCACTGTCGGAGGGGCAGTACTGAGGGAGCGCCGCACTGTTGGAGGGGCAGTACTGAGGGAGCGCCGCACTGTCGGAGGGGCAGTACTGAGGGAGCGCCGCACTGTCGGAGGGGCAGTACTGAGGGAGCGCCGTACTGTTGGATGTGCTGCCTCTCAGATAAAATGTTAAACCGAGGCCCCGTCTGCTCTCTCAGCTGGACGTAAAAGATCCCAGAGCACTATTTATCAGAAGAGCAGGGGAGTCCTCCGCGGTGTCCTGGGGCCAATATTTATTGCTCAATCCACATCACAAAAACACATTATCTGGGTCATTATCACATTGCTGTGTGTGGGAGCTTGCTGTGCCTGCCGCATTTCCCACAATACAACAGTGACAACACTCCAAAAAGTACTTCATTGGCTGTAAAATGCCTTGAGACGTTTGGTGGTTGTGAAAGGCGCTATTTAAATGCAAGACTATCTTTTATCATGCCTGTATCTGTAGCAGTGGATATATTTCATTAACAGATTGAAATGAAGTCAGGGCAGTGACAGAATTAGCAAACTGACTCGCTCGCAAAGCACAATTCTTCTGCTCGCAAGTGGCTGAATCCTTGAACAAGCTGTTAATACCACAGGCGTGATGATAACAGGTACAGCAGTTTGTTATCCGTTCCTGGGATGTGGGCATCGCTGGCCAAGGCCGGCATTTATTGCCCATTCCCTCGTCGCCACTTGTGAAGGTGGTGGTGAGCCGCCTTCTTGAACCGCTGCAGTCCGTGTGGTGAAGGTGCTCCCACAATGCTGTTAGGGAGGGAGTTCCAGGATTGTGACCCAGCGACGATGAAGGAATGGCCGATATATTCCCAAGTCGAGGGATGGTGTGTGTGTGACTGGGAGGGGAACGTGGAGGGGGTGGTGTTCCCAGGCCCCTGCTGCCCTGGTCCTTCTCGGGGTTAGAGGTCGCGGGTTTGGGAGGTGCTGCCGAAGAAGCCTTGGCGAGTTGCCGCGGTGCATCTTGTAGACGGTGCACACCGCAGCCACGGTGCGCCGGTGGTGGAGGGAGTGAGTGTTGGAGGTGGTGGAGGGAGTGAGTGTTGGAGGTGGTGGAGGGAGGGAGTGTTGGAGGTGGTGGAGGGAGTGAGTGTTGGAGGTGGTGGAGGGAGTGAGTGTTGGAGGTGGTGGAGGGAGTGAGTGTTGGAGGTGGTGGAGGGAGTGAGTGTTGGAGGTGGTGGAGGGAGTGAGTGTTGGAGGCGGTGTGGAGTGGGCCCATCGAGCGGCCTGCTTTGTCCTGGATGGTGTCGAGCTTCTCGAGTGTTGTTGGAGCTGCAGCTCATCCAGGCAAGTGGGGAGTGTTCCCTCACACTCCTGACTTGTGCCTTGTCGATGGTGGGATGTTAACATTACAACTTTTTCCTCTCTCTCTCTCTCTCTCTGGAACTTCTGCTCCTGGTTTATATCTTGTTCGTGATCTTTTTAGGATCAGAAATTGAAAGAAGGAGGCCATTCGGCCCATCATGTCCGTGCCGGCCGACCAAGAGCTACCCAGCCTAATCCCACTTTCCCGCTCTGGGTCCGTAGCCCTGCAGGTTACGACACTTCAGGTGCACATCCAGGTACTGTTTAAATGTGGTGAGGGTTTCTGCCTCTACCACCCTTTCAGGCCGTGAGTTCCAGACCCCCACCACCCTCTGTGTGAAGACATTTCCCTCAAATCCCCTCTAAACCTCCCCCCAATTACTTTCAATCCGTGCCCCCTGGTTGTTGACCCCTCTGCCAAGGGAAACAGGTCCTTCCTACCCACTCTATCCAGGCCCCTCATCATTGTATGCACCTCAATCAGGTCTCCCCTCAGCCTCCTCTGTTCAGAAGGGTATTGCACCAAGCCGCACACACAACACGAAATCTCTGGGCTCTTTGGGCATGGGGTGCATCACAGAAGAACCCCTGCACACTGCCGTTGGGGACCCTGGGGCGCGAGAATCCTGACTGAGTTTCTGTCTCGCAAGCCCACGGGTCCTGAGGCCAATGGTTGCACCTCCCACCCCACCCTCCCCATGTGTGATCCTCCAATCACATTCCCCCCACCCTCCCCATGTGTGATCCTCCAATCACATTCCCCCCCGCCCCATCTGTGATCCTCCAGCCCAGGATAGAGCAGGGATACACCCTGGGATCTTGCTGTGCTGTGTATCTCAGCAGCACACCACACGAAGGCTCGGGGACGAACAGTGAGTGGGTTAAGTTGTCAGTGAGGTACACTCTGTCTGGTGGATCGAATGTTCTGTGACTCAGGCATCAACTGCCTCTGTTTATCGAGTCAAGGGAGGCAATTTGTCTATAATATCCCATCCAATTAACTCGCAACTTGGAGCATTATAAAATCATTCTTGTGCCGGAACATTAAAAAGAAATCTCACAATGATGTGCGGAGAATTGATGTTTCACTGAGATGTTTGTGCCAAGAGCGGAGGTTGGGAGAATCAGGATTAAAAACTGAAAACGCTGGCGATACCCAGAGAGTTCAGTGGACAGAGGGTTCACAGGGTTCAGGGTTCACTGGGTTCAAGGGTCGCAGGCTTCAGAGTTCACTGGGTTCAGAGTTCATTGGGGTCAAAATTCAATGGATTCAAGGTTCAATTGATTCAGGCTTCACTGGGTTCAGGGGTCAATGTTCAATGTATTTGCAGTTCATTGGATTCAAGGATCAATGGGTTCAGGGTTCAATGGGTTCAGGGTTCAATGTATTTGCAGTTCAATGGGTTCAGGATTCAATGGGTTCAGAGTTCATTGGGTTCAGGGGTCAATGGGTTCAGGGTTCACTGGCTTCGCAGTTCAATGGGTTCAGGGTTCACTGGGTTCAGGGGTCAATGGGTTCAGAGTTCAATGGATTCAGAGTTCAATGGGTTCAGGGGTCAGTCGGTTCAGAATTCAGTGGGTTCAGAGTTCACTGGGTTCAGAGTGCAATGGGTTCAAGGTCCAATGGGTACTGCCAGCTCTTGGGGTGCACAGACAGTAACAAACATGGACACTGACAGAGAAAGAATGGAAGAGAGGCAGAGGAGAACAGACGGAAAGGTACCGAATAGAGAGAGAGAGAGATCGACAGATAGAAGGATCGGATAGAGGTACAGATACAGAGCCAGGAATCAGTCCTGGTGATGTTGGACTGCAGACAGTTACCGTTTTGAGATGATATTTCTTTATCCGCTCTCGTAAAGGCTATACTACCAATTATTTTCAGCAGGATGATGCCTCCTGTAAAACGGCGGATGGAGGGATGTCAGGCCACAAGCACCGTACAGTGATATCATTTTAGGGCTGGTCAGACAAGGACAGGCCAAAGAAACATCACTCATTGTCTATCAGATAGAAGACCCACGCGCATGTGCCTAAGCACACAAACACATCTGCTTGCGCACAGAACCACACATGCATGCACACACGCACACATGCATGCATGCATGCACATGCGCACACATGCATACGCCCACGCACACACGTACGCCTGCATGCGTCCATGCACTCAAACACACACACACACACCTATGCGCACACGCACCCATGCATGCTTCTATGCACACATGCATGCATCGATGCATCCAGGCACACTCACACCCGTGCATGCATCCATGCACACAAGCATGCGTGCATTTTGCCTAAGCACACGTGCATGGATCTATGCACACAGGCACGCATGCATGCGAGCGCATACTCACAGATGCAGCACACAAATGCACAGACACAGAGACACAAACAAGAGGAGCACCAAACACACACAAACAGGCCGACACGTGAATACAACACAAAGACACACATTCGAACCCAAACAGAAACCCAGGCTCACACAGACACCCCCACACATCATCATCATCACAGGCAGTCCCTCGGAGTCGAGGAAGACTTGCTTCCACTCTAAAAGTGAGTTCTCGGGTGACTGAACAGTCCAATACGGGAACCACAGTCCCTGTCACAGGTGGGACAGACAGTGGTTGAGGGAAGGGGAGGGTGGGACTGGTTTGCCGCACGCTCCTTCCGCTGCCTGCGCTTGCTTTCTGCACACTCTCGGCGACGAGACTCGAGGTGCTCAGCGCCCTCCCGGATGCACTTCCTCCACTTAGGGCGGACTGGTCTTTGGCCAGGGACTCCCAGGTGTCGGTGGGGATGTTGCACTTTATCAGGGAGGCTTTGAGGGTGGTCCCTTGTAACGTTTCCTCTGCCCACCTGGGGCTCGCTTGCCGTGAAGGAGTTCCGAGTAGAGCGCTTGCTTTGGGAGTCTCGTGTCTGGGGGCCATGCGGACAATGTGGCCCTGCCCAGCGGAGCTGGTCGAGTGTGGTCAGTGCTTCGATGCTGGGGATGTTGGGCCTGGTCGAGGACGTTAATGTTGGTGCGTCTGTCCTCCCAGGGGATTTGTAGGATCTTGCGGAGACAGCGTTGGTGATATTTCTCCAGCGACTTGAGGTGTCTACTGTACACGGTCCATGTCTCTGAGCCACACAGGAGGGCGGGTATCACTACAGCCCTGTAGACCATGAGCTTGGTGGTGGATTTGAGGTCCTGGTCTTCGAACAGTCTCTCTCTCAGGCGACCGAAGGCTGCACTGGCGCACTGGAGGCAGTGTTGGACCTCGTCGGCGATGTCTGCCCTCAACCTCAACACAAATATTTGCCTTCGGGAAGCGCCCTCAGCTCAGTGGCAACAACAGGAAGGGAGTCTTCTGGTATGAGTACGCGAGCATTGTGAGCGGAATTCCACAGGGAGTCGAGGGGTACTTCACTGGCTGGAGTGACTGTGCACAGTGCCATTGTTGCTGTGTGTAGATCAGTGCACTGTAAGCTGTGTCTGTGGGACACCCTCTCGCTCTCTCTCTCTCTCTATCTCCACTTTCTTTCTCCCTTGTTCCCTCAGGATGCTGCATACTGCCGGGGAACATAGAAACATAGACAATAGGAGCAGTTGGCCATTCGGCCCCTCGAGCCTGCACCACCATTCAATATGAATCATGGCTGATCCTCTATCTCAACACCATATTCCCCCTTTTCCCCCAAAACCCTTGATACCTTTTGTGTCTAGAAATCTATCTGTCTCCCTCTTAAATATATTCAATGACTTGGCCTCCACAGCCTTCTGTGGTGGAGAATTCCACAGGTTCACCACCCTCTGAGTGAAAACATTTCTCCTCATCTCGGGCCTAAATTTCCCACCCCGTATCCTGAGACTGTGTGACCCCTTGTTCTAGACTTCCCAGCCCCGGGGAAACATCCTCCCCGCATCCAGTCTGTCCAACCCCCGTCAGAATTTTACACCTTTCAATGAGATCCCCTCTCATTCTTCTAAACTCCAGTGAATACAGGCCCAGTCGACCCAATCTCTCCTCATACAACAGTCCTGTCATCCCAGGAATCAGCCTGGTGAACCTTCGCTGCACTCCCTCTATGGCAAGTATATCCTTCCTTAGGTAAGGAGACCAAAACTGCGCACAATACTCCAGGTGTGGTCTCACCAAGGCCCTGTATAACTGTATACCTTGGGCCTTAGCTGCCTCCCAGCACCTCAGGAAGAAAGCAAGAAAGAAACAGTAATAACCGGTATTTATATTGCGCATTTAATGTCCCAAGGTGCTTCACAGGAGCGTTATGAAAATAAAATTGACACCGAGCCACATAAGGAGATATTAGGGCAGGAGACCAAAACCTTGGTCATAGAGGCCGGTTTTAAGGAGCGTCTTGAAGGAGAAAAGGGAGACAGAGAGGCGGAGAGGTTTAGGGAGGGAGTTCCAGAGCTTGGGGCCCAGGCAACAGAAGGCACGGCCACCGATGGTGGAGCGATTATAATCAGGTATGGTCAAGAGGGCAGGATTAGAGGAGTGCAGACATCTCGGGGGGGGTGTAGGGCTGGAGGAGGTTACAGTGATAGGGAGGGTTGTAGGGGCTGGAGGAGGTTAGAAAGATAGGGAGGGGTGTAGGTTACAGAGATAGGGAGGGTTGTAGGGACTGGAGGAGGTTACAGAAATAGGGAGGGGTGTAGGGGCTGGAGGAGGTTACAGAGATAGGGAGGGGTGTCGGGGCTGGAGGAGGTTACAGAGATAGGGAGGGGTGTAGGGGCTGGAGGAGGTTACAGAGATAGGGAGGGGTGTAGGGGCTGGAGGAGGTTACAGAGATAGGGAGGGGTGTAGGGGCTGGAGGAGGTTACAGAGATAGGAAGGGGTGTAGGGGCTGGAGGAGGTTACAGAGATAGGGAGGGGTGAGGGGGCTGGAGGAGGTTGCAGAGATAGGGAGGGGTGTAGGGGCTGGAGGAGGTTACAGAGATAGGGAGGGGTGAGGGGGCTGGAGGAGGTTACAGAGATAGGGAGGAGTGTAGGGGCTGGAGGGGTTTACAGAGATAGGGAGGGGTGAGGGGGCTGGAGGAGGTTACAGAGATAGGGAGGGGTGTAGGGGCTGGAGGGGGTTACAGAGATAGGGAGGGGTGTAGGGGCTGGAGGAGGTTACAGGGATAGGGAGGGGTGTAGGGGCTGGAGGAGGTTACAGAGATAGGGAGGGGTGAGGGGGCTGGAGGAGGTTACAGAGATAGGGAGGGGTGTAGGGGCTGGAGGGGGTTACAGAGATAGGGAGGGGTGTAGGGGCTGGAGGGGGTTACAGAGATAGGGAGGGGTGAGGGGGCTGGAGGAGGTTACAGAGATAGGGAGGGGGCGAGGAGCCATGGAAGATTTGTGCTCGAACCGACAACCTTCTGACGTTGCACCCACCGAATCAATTAGGGACTCCTGATCAATCCGGGAATCAGAGAAATTTACAGCGCGGGAGGAGGCCATTCAGCCCATCGTGTCCGTGCCGGCCGACCAAGAGCTACCCGGCCTAATCCCACTTTCCCGCTCTGGGTCCGTAGCCCTGCAGGTTACGGCACTTCAGGTGCACATCCAGGTACTGTTTAAATGTGGTGAGGGTTTCTGCCTCTACCTCCCTTTCAGGCCATGAGTTCCACCCCAGACCCCCACCACCCTCTGGGTGAAGACATTTCCCTCAAATCCCCTCTGAACTTCCCCCCAATTACTTTCAATCTGTGCCCCCTGGTTGTTGACCCCTCTGCCCAAGGGGAAACAGGTCCTTCCTACCCACTCTATCCAGGCCCCTCATCATTTTATACACCTCAATCAGGTCTCCCCTCAGCCTCCTCTGTTCCAAAGAAAACAACCCCAGCCGATCCAATCTTTCCTCATTGGTGAAATTCTCCAGTCCCGGCAACATCCTGGTAAATCTCCTCTGCACCCTCTCCAGTGCAACATCCTGGTAAATCTCCTCTGTACCCTCTCCAGTGCAACATCCTGGTAAATCTCCTCTGTACCCTCTCCAGTGCAACATCCTGGTAAACCTCCTCTGCACCCTCTCCAGTGCAACATCCTGGTAAATCTCCTCTGTACCCTCTCCAGTGCAACATCCTGGTAAATCTCCTCTGTACCCTCTCCAGTCCCGGCAACATCCTGGTAAATCTCCTCTGTACCCTCTCCAGTGCAACATCCTGGTAAACCTCCTCTGTACCCTCTCCAGTGCAACATCCTGGTAAATCTCCTCTGCACCCTCTCCAGTGCAACATCCTGGTAAATCTCCTCTGTACCCTCTCCAGTGCAACATCCTGGTAAATCTCCTCTGTACCCTCTCCAGTGCAACATCCTGGTAAACCTCCTCTGCACCCTCTCCAGTGCAACATCCTGGTAAATCTCCTCTGTACCCTCTCCAGTGCAACATCCTGGTAAATCTCCTCTGTACCCTCTCCAGTGCAGTCACATCTTTCCTGTAATGTGGTGACCAGACCTGCACGCAGTCATCATGGGCAATCCCTCGAACCAGGATAACTTGCTTCCACACCAAAAGGGATGGATTCACAGATGATTCAATGAAGGACCCAGTCCTGAACTCCAGTTGAGGGGGGTGGAAGATGACTGTGGGTGGATTGTTTTAACGTGGGGTGACCGTTGCACACCAGCCACCACACGGGCTTGACAGAGCGAGGCCTTGGTCCAGGGGCAAGGGTTACCCAGGACGACTGGAGACCAGCTCTGCTGCACGGACCCAGTGCGCACACATATCGCAGTGTGGGCTGGTCCGTGCTGCCCCTGGGCCCTCGGCTCTTCTGGGCCCCGTACCCTCATTCGCCTCACCTCCGCCTCGATCTCTCGCCGCTCCTCCGCCCCGATCTCTCGCCACACCTCCGTCCCGATCTCTCGCCGCTCCTCCGCCCCGATCTCTCGCCGCTCCTCCGTCCCGATCTCTCGCCACACCTCCGCCCCGATCTCTCGCCGCTCCTCCGCCCCGATCTCTCGATACTCCTCCGCCCCGATCTCTCGCCGCTCCTCCGCCCCGATCTCTCTCCGCTCCTCCGCCCCCGATCTCTCGCCGCTCCTCCGCCCCGATCTCTCGCCCCTCCTCCGCCCCGATCTCTCGCCGCTCATCCGCCCCGATCTCTCGCCCCTCCTCCGCCCCCGATCTCTCTCCGCCCCCGATCTCTCGCCGCTCCTCCGCCCCGATCTCTCTCCGCTCCTCCGCCCCCGATCTCTCGCCGCTCCTCCGCCCCGATCTCTCGCCGCTCCTCCGCCCCGATCTCTCGCCGCTCCTCCGCCCCGATCTCTCGCCGCTCCTCCGCCCCGATCTCTCGCCGCTCCTCCGCCCCGATCTCTCGCCGCTCCTCCGCCCCGATCTCTCGCCGCTCCTCCGCCCCGATCTCTCGCCGCTCCTCCGCCCCGATCTCTCGATACTCCTCCGCCCCGATCTCTCGCCGCTCCTCCGCCCCGATCTCTCGCCGCTCCTCCGCCCCGATCTCTCGCCGCTCCTCCGCCCCGATCTCTCGCCGCTCCTCCGCCCCGATCTCTCGCCGCTCCTCCGCCCCGATCTCTCGCCGCTCCTCCGCCCCGATCTCTCGCCGCTCCTCCGCCCCCGATCTCTCGCCGCTCCTCCGCCCCGATCTCTCGCCGCTCCTCCGCCCCGATCTCTCGCCGCTCCTCCGCCCCCGATCTCTCGCCGCCCCCGATCTCTCGCCGCTCCTCCGCCCCGATCTCTCGCCCCTCCTCCGCCCCGATCTCTCTCCGCCCCCGATCTCTCGCCGCTCCTCCGCCCCCGATCTCTCGCCGTTCCTCCGCCCCGATCTCTCGCCGCTCCTCCGCCCCCGATCTCTCGCCGCTCCTCCGCCCCGATCTCTCGCCGCTTCTCCGCCCCCGATCTCTCGCCGCTCCTCCGCCCCGATCTCTCGATACTCCTCCGCCCCGATCTCTCGCCGCTCCTCCGCCCCCGACCCCTCGCCGCTCCTCCGCCCCGATCTCTCGCCGCTCCTCCGCCCCCGATCCCTCGCCGCTCCTCCGCCCCGATCTCTCGCCGCTCCTCCGCCCCGATCTCTCGCCGCTCCTCCGCCCCGATCTCTCGCCGCTCCACCGCCCCCGATCTCTCTCCGCTCCTCCGCCCCGATCTCTCGCCGCTCCTCCGCCCCGATCTCTCGCCCCTCCTCCGCCCCCGATCTCTCGCCTCACCTCCGCCCCGATCTCTCACCGCTCCTCCGCCCCGATCTCTCGCCGCTCCTCCGCCCCCGATCTCTTGCCGCTCCTCCGCCCCGATCTCTCGCCGCTCCTCCGCCCCGATCTCTCGCCGCTCCTCCGCCCCGATCCCTCGCCCCTCCTCCGCCCCGATCCCTCGCCCCTCCTCCGCCCCAATCTCTCTCCGCCCCCGATCTCTCGCCGCTCCTCCGCCCCGATCTCTCGCCGCTCCTCCGCCCCGATCTCTCGCCGCTCCTCCGCCCCGATCTCTCGCCGCTCCTCCGCCCCCGATCCCTCGCCGCTCCTCCGCCCCGATCTCTCGCCGCTCCTCCGCCCCCGATCTCTCGCCGCTCCTCCGCCCCGATCTCTCGCCGCTCCTCCGCCCCGATCTCTCGCCGCTCCTCCGCCCCGATCTCTCGCCGCTCCTCCGCCCCCGATCTCTCGCCGCTCCTCGCCCCCGATCTCTCGCCGCTCCTCCGCCCCCGATCTCTCGCCGCTCCTCCGCCCCCGATCTCTCGATACTCCTCCGCCCCGATCTCTCGCCGCTCCTCCGCCCCGATCTCTCGCCGCTCCTCCGCCCCGATCTCTCGCCGCTCCTCCGCCCCGATCTCTCGCCGCTCCTCCGCCCCGATCTCTCGCCGCTCCTCCGCCCCGATCTCTCGCCGCTCCTCCGCCCCGATCTCTCGCCGCTCCTCCGCCCCGATCTCTCGATACTCCTCCGCCCCGATCTCTCGCCGCTCCTCCGTCCCGATCTCTCACCGCTCCTCCGCCCCGATCTCTCGCCTCTCCTCCGCCTCTCCTCCGCCCCGATCTCTCGCCGCTCCTCCGCCCCGATCTCTCGATACTCCTCCGCCCCGATCTCTCACCGCTCCTCCGCCCCGATCTCTCACCGCTCCTCCGCCCCGATCCCTCGCCGCTCCTCCGCCCCGATCCCTCGCCACACAATACACAATACATTCCATGACTATTCAAACATCCATTGAAGGAAATTCCATGTTTTATTTTTCTCGGCACTAAAGTTAGAAGCTTAATTGTCGGGTTCACCTGAGAATCACAGAACTGCTGCTCTACTTTTTCCGTCTTTTAAACACGCAGTACTCTAGCTGCAGCATGGCTATCTCTGCTGATCATACGGACTCTCTTCTGATCTGTGCCAACCAGTTAAACCTGCCACCATGGCCTGACAGATTGTGTCACCAGAGGGAGCTTCAAATTCATCCCATTCAACCTGTGCTGGCTGTTTTTGATGTCTGCAGAGTATTTAAGCTGTGTTAATGGTGAGGCAGCACTGATCGTGGTCCCAGGCCCAGCCCCGGGCGAGGATTTGAAGAAGCAAAGGGTCTCTGAAAGGGGCGGGAGCAGCTGTGAGCACTCTCTGCTCCCACGTGTGCCTGTCCCCTCCGCTGGGAGGGCCGTGGACACTGTCTGTGGGGTGGGGCCTGGCCACTGACTGGTGTCCTGCGCGTGGCAGCCAGCCAGGGGCAGAGCACCCACACCCACTGGTACCTGTGGTCACTCAGAGAGGGGCACTCACACATCACCCACTGGTACCTGTGGTCAGTCAGAGAGGTGCACTCACTCATCACCCACTGGTACCTGTGGTCAGTCAGAGAGGGGCACAGCACCCACACCCACTGGTACCTGTGGTCAGTCAGAGAGGGGCACTCACACATCACCCACTGGTACCCACGGTCAGTCAGAGAGGGGCACTCACACATCACCCACTGGTACCTGTGGTCAGTCAGAGAGGGGCACTCACACATCGCCCACTGGTACCTGTGGTCAGTCAGAGAGGGGCACTCACACATCACCCACTGGTACCTGTGGTCAGTCAGAGAGGGGCACAGCACCCACACCCACTGGTACCCACGGTCACTCAGAGAGGGGCACTCACACATCACCCACTGGTACCTGTGGTCAGTCAGAGAGGGGCACTCACACATCACCCACTGGTACCTGTGGTCAGTCAGAGAGGGGCACTCACACATCACCCACTGGTACCTGTGGTCAGTCAGAGAGGGGCACAGCACCCACACCCACTGCTATCTGTGGTCAGTCAGAGAGGGGCACAGCACCCACACCCACTGGTACCTGTGGTCACTCAGAGAGGGGCACTCACACATCACCCACTGGTACCTGTGGTCACTCAGAGAGGGGCACAGCACCCACACCCACTGGTACCTGTGGTCAGTCAGAGAGGGGCACTCACACATCACCCACTGGTACCTGTGGTCACTCAGAGAGGGGCACTCACACATCACCCACTGGTACCTGTGGTCAGTCAGAGAGGGGCACTCACACATCACCCACTGGTACCTGTGGTCACTCAGAGAGGGGCACTCACACATCACCCACTGGTACCTGTGGTCACTCAGAGAGGGGCACAGCACCCACACCCACTGGTGCCTGTGGTCAGTCAGAGAGGGGCACTCACACATCACCCACTGGTACCTGTGGTCACTCAGAGAGGGGCACAGCACCCACACCCACTGGTACCTGTGGTCAGTCAGAGAGGGGCACTCACACATCACCCACTGGTACCTGTGGTCAGTCAGAGAGGGGCACTCACACATCACTCAATCGTACCTGTGGTCACACAGAGAGGGGCACTCACACATCACCTACTGGTACCTGTGGTCAGTCAGAGAGGGGCACTCACACATCACCCACTGGTACCCACAGTCAGTCAGAGAGGGGCACTCACACATCGCCCACTGGTACCTGTGGTCACTCAGAAAGGTGCACTCACACATCACCCACTGGTACCCACGGTCAGTCAGAGAGGGGCACTCACTCATCACTCACTGGTACCTGTGGTCAGTCAGAGAGGGGCACTCACACATCGCCCACTGGTACCTGTAGTCACTCAGAGAGGGGCACTCACACATCGCCCACTGGTACCTGTGGTCAGTCAGAGAGGGGCACTCACTCATCACTCACTGGTACCTGTGGTCAGTCAGAGAGGGGCACTCACACATCACCCACTGGTGCCTGTGGTCTGTCAGAGAGGGGCACTCACACATCACCCACTGGTACCTGTGGTCAGTCAGAGAGGGGCACTCACACATCACCCACTGGTGCCTGTGGTCAGTCAGAGAGGGGCACTCACACATCGCCCACTGGTACCAATGGTCAGTCAGAGAGGGGCACTCACACATCACCCACTGGTACCCACAGTCAGTCAGAGAGGGGCACTCACACATCACCCACTGGTACCTGTGGTCACTCAGAGAGGGGCACTCACACATCACCCACTGGTACCCACGGTCAGTCAGAGAGGGGCACTCACACATCATCCACTGGTACCTGTGGTCAGTCAGAGAGGGGCACTCACACATCACCCACTGGTGCCTGTGGCCAGTCAGAGAGGGGCACTCACACATCACCCACTGGTACCTGTGGTCAGTCAGAGAGGGGCACTCACACATCACCCACTGGTAGCCACGGTCAGTCAGAGAGGGGCACTCACACATCACCCACTGGTACCCACGGTCAGTCAGAGAGGGACACTCACACATCACCCACTGGTAACCACGGTCAGTCAGAGAGGGGCACTCACACATCACCCAATGGTACCCACGGTCAGTCAGAGAGGGGCACTCACACATCACCCACTGGTACCTGTGGCCAGTCAGAGAGGGGCACTCACACATCACCCACTGGTACCTGTGGTCAGTCAGAGAGGGGCACTCACACATCACCCACTGGTAGCCACGGTCAGTCAGAGAGGGGCACTCACACATCACCCACTGGTACCAGTGGTCAGTCAGAGAGGGGCACTCACACATCACCCACTGGTACCCACGGTCAGTCAGAGAGGGGCACTCACACATCACCCACTGGTACCCACGGTCAGTCAGAGAGGGACACTCACACATCACCCACTGGTAACCACGGTCAGTCAGAGAGGGGCACTCACACATCACCCACTGGTAGCCACGGTCAGTCAGAGAGGGGCACTCACACATCACCCACTGGTACCTGTGGTCACTCAGAGAGGGACACTCACACATCACCCACTGGTACCCACGGTCAGTCAGAGAGGGGCACTCACACATCACCCACTGGTAGCCACGGTCAGTCAGAGAGGGGCACTCACACATCACCCACTGGTACCCACGGTCAGTCAGAGAGGGACACTCACACATCACCCACTGGTAACCACGGTCAGTCAGAGAGGGGCACTCACACATCACCCACTGGTACCCATGGTCAGTCAGAGAGGGGCACTCACACATCACCCACTGGTACCTGTGGTCAGTCAGAGAGGGGCACTCACACATCACCCACTGGTACCCACGGTCAGTCAGAGAGGGGCACTCACACATCACCCACTGGTACCTGTGGTCAGTCAGAGAGGGGCACTCACACATCACCCACTGGTACCTGTGGTCACTCAGAGAGGGGCACTCACACATCACCCACTGGTACCTGTGGTCACTCAGAGAGGAGCACTCACACATCACCCACTGGTACCTGTGGTCAGTCAGAGAGGGGCACTCACACATCACCCACTGGTACCCGCGGTCAGTCAGAGAGGGGCACTCACACATCACCCACTGGTACCCACGGTCAGTCAGAGAGGGGCACTCACACATCACCCACTGGTACCTGTGGTCAGTCAGAGAGGGGCACTCACACATCACCCACTGGTACCTGTGGTCAGTCAGAGAGGGGCACTCACACATCACCCACTGGTACCCACGGTCAGTCAGAGAGGGGCACTCACACATCACCCACTGGTGCCTGTGGCCAGTCAGAGAGGGGCACTCACACATTGCCCACTGGTACCTGTGGTCAGTCAGAGAGGGGCACTCACACATCACCCACTGGTACCTGTGGCCAGTCAGAGAGGGGTACTCACACATCAGCCACTGGTACCCACGGTCAGTCAGAGAGGGGCACTCACACATCACCCACTGGTACCTGTGGTCAGTCAGAGAGAGGCACTCACACATCACCCACTGGTACCTGTGGTCAGTCAGAGAGGGGCACTCACACATCGCCCACTGGTACCCATGGTCAGTCAGAGAGGGGCACTCACACATCACCCACTGGTACCTGTGGTCAGTCAGAGAGGGGCACTCACATATCATCCACTGGTACCCACGGTCAGTCAGAGAGGGGCACTCACACATCGCCCACTGGTACCTGTGGTCAGTCAGAGAGGGGCACTCACACATCACCCACTGGTACCTGTGGTCAGTCAGAGAGGGGCACTCACACATCACCCACTGGTACCTGTGGTAAGTCAGAGAACGGCACTCAAACATCGCCCACTGGTACCTGTGGTCAGTCAGAGAGGGGCACTCACACATCACTCACTGGTGCCTGTGGTCACTCAGAGAGGGGCACTCACACATCACCCACTGGTACCTGTGGTCAGTCAGAGAGGGGAACTCATACATCACCCACTGGTACCCACGGTCAGTCAGAGAGGGGCACTCACACATCACCCAGTGGTACCCACGGTCAGTCACGAGGGGCACTCACACATCACCCACTGGTACCTGTGGTCACTCAGAGAGGGGCACTAACACATCACCCACTGGTACCCACGGTCAGTTAGAGAGGGGCACTCACACATCGCCCACTGGTACCTGTGGTCAGTCAGAGAGGGGCACTCACACATCGCCCACTGGTACCCACGGTCAGTCAGAGAGGGGCACTCACACATCACCCACTGGTACCTGTGGTCAGTCAGAGAGGGGCACTCACACATCACCCACTGGTACCTGTGGTCAGTCAGAGAGGGGCACTCACACATCGCCCACTGGTACCTGTGGTCACACAGAGAGGGGCACTCACACATCACCCACTGGTACCTGTGGTCAGTCAGAGAGGGGCACTCACACATCACCCACTGGTACCCACGGTCAGTCAGAGAGGGGCACTCACACATCAGCCACTGGTACCTGTGCTCAGTCAGAGAGGGGCACTCACACATCGCCCACTGGTACCTGTGGTCAGTCAGAGAGGGGCACTTACACATCACCCACTGGTACCTGTGGTCAGTCAGAGAGGGGCACTCACACATCACCCAGTGGTACCTGTGGTCAGTCAGAGAGGGGCACTCACACATCACCCACTGGTACCTGTGGTCACTCAGAGAGGGGCACTCACACATCACCCACTGGTACCTGTGGTCAGTCAGAGAGGGGCACTCACACATCACCCACTGGTACCCACGGTCAGTCAGAGAGGGGCACTCACACATCACCCACTGGTACCTGTGGTCAGTCAGAGAGGGGCACTCACACATCGCCCACTGGTACCTGTGGTCAGTCAGAGAGGGGCACTCACACATCACCCACTGGTAGCCACGGTCAGTCAGAGAGGGGCACTCACACATCACCCACTGGTACCCACGGTCAGTCAGAGAGGGACACTCACACATCACCCACTGGTAACCACGGTCAGTCAGAGAGGGGCACTCACACATCACCCACTGGTACCCACGGTCAGTCAGAGAGGGGCACTCACACATCACCCACTGGTACCTGTGGTCAGTCAGAGAGGGGCACTCACACATCACCCACTGGTACCGGTGGTCAGTCAGAGAGGGGCACTCACACATCACCCACTGGTACCCACGGTCAGTCAGAGAGGGGCACTCACACATCACCCACTGGTACCCACGGTCAGTCAGAGAGGGACACTCACACATCACCCACTGGTAACCACGGTCAGTCAGAGAGGGGCACTCACACATCACCCACTGGTAGCCACGGTCAGTCAGAGAGGGGCACTCACACATCACCCACTGGTACCTGTGGTCACTCAGAGAGGGACACTCACACATCACCCACTGGTACCCACGGTCAGTCAGAGAGGGGCACTCACACATCACCCACTGGTAGCCACGGTCAGTCAGAGAGGGGCACTCACACATCACCCACTGGTACCCACGGTCAGTCAGAGAGGGACACTCACACATCACCCACTGGTAACCACGGTCAGTCAGAGAGGGGCACTCACACATCACCCACTGGTACCCATGGTTAGTCAGAGAGGTGCACTCACACATCACCCACTGGTACCTGTGGTCAGTCAAAGAGGGGCACTCACACATCACCCACTGGTACCTGTGGTCAGTCAGAGAGGGGCACTCACACATCACCCACTGGTACCTGTGGTCAGTCAGAGAGGGGCACTCACACATCACCCACTGGTACCTGTGGTCAGTCAGAGAGGGGCACTCACACATCACCCACTGGTACCTGTGGTCACTCAGAGAGGGGCACTCACACATCACCCACTGGTACCTGTGGTCACTCAGAGAGGAGCACTCACACATCACCCACTGGTACCTGTGGTCAGTCAGAGAGGGGCACTCACACATCACCCACTGGTACCCGCGGTCAGTCAGAGAGGGGCACTCACACATCACCCACTGGTACCCACGGTCAGTCAGAGAGGGGCACTCACACATCACCCACTGGTACCTGTGGTCAGTCAGAGAGGGGCACTCACACATCACCCACTGGTACCTGTGGTCAGTCAGAGAGGGGCACTCACACATCACCCACTGGTACCCACGGTCAGTCAGAGAGGGGCACTCACACATCACCCACTGGTGCCTGTGGCCAGTCAGAGAGGGGCACTCACACATCGCCCACTGGTACCTGTGGTCAGTCAGAGAGGGGCACTCTCACATCACCCACTGGTACCTGTGGCCAGTCAGAGAGGGGTACTCACACATCAGCCACTGGTACCCACGGTCAGTCAGAGAGGGGCACTCACACATCACCCACTGGTACCTGTGGTCAGTCAGAGAGAGGCACTCACACATCACCCACTGGTACCTGTGGTCAGTCAGAGAGGGGCACTCACACATCGCCCACTGGTACCCATGGTCAGTCAGAGAGGGGCACTCACACATCACCCACTGGTACCTGTGGTCAGTCAGAGAGGGGCACTCACATATCATCCACTGGTACCCACGGTCAGTCAGAGAGGGGCACTCACACATCGCCCACTGGTACCTGTGGTCAGTCAGAGAGGGGCACTCACACATCACCCACTGGTACCTGTGGTCAGTCAGAGAGGGGCACTCACACATCACCCACTGGTACCTGTGGTAAGTCAGAGAACGGCACTCAAACATCGCCCACTGGTACCTGTGGTCAGTCAGAGAGGGGCACTCACACATCACTCACTGGTGCCTGTGGTCACTCAGAGAGGGGCACTCACACATCACCCACTGGTACCTGTGGTCAGTCAGAGAGGGGAACTCATACATCACCCACTGGTACCCACGGTCAGTCAGAGAGGGGCACTCACACATCACCCAGTGGTACCCACGGTCAGTCAGAGAGGGGCACTCACACATCACGCACTGGTACCTGTGGTCACTCAGAGAGGGGCACTAACACATCACCCACTGGTACCCACGGTCAGTTAGAGAGGGGCACTCACACATCGCCCACTGGTACCTGTGGTCAGTCAGAGAGGGGCACTCACACATCGCCCACTGGTACCCACGGTCAGTCAGAGAGGGGCACTCACACATCACCCACTGGTACCTGTGGTCAGTCAGAGAGGGGCACTCACACATCACCCACTGGTAGCCACGGTCAGTCAGAGAGGGGCACTCACACATCACCCACTGGTACCTGTGGTCAGTCAGAGAGGGGCACTCACACATCGCCCACTGGTACCTGTGGTCAGTCAGAGAGGGGCACTCACACATCACCCACTGGTACCTGTGGTCAGTCAGAGAGGGGCACTCACACATCACCCACTGGTACCCACGGTCAGTCAGAGAGGGGCACTCACACATCAGCCACTGGTACCTGTGCTCAGTCAGAGAGGGGCACTCACACATCGCCCACTGGTACCTGTGGTCAGTCAGAGAGGGGCACTTACACATCACCCACTGGTACCTGTGGTCAGTCAGAGAGGGGCACTCACACATCACCCAGTGGTACCTGTGGTCAGTCAGAGAGGGGCACTCACACATCACCCACTGGTACCTGTGGTCACTCAGAGAGGGGCACTCACACATCACCCACTGGTACCTGTGGTCAGTCAGAGAGGGGCACTCACACATCACCCACTGGTACCCACGGTCAGTCAGAGAGGGGCACTCACACATCACCCACTGGTACCTGTGGTCAGTCAGAGAGGGGCACTCACACATCGCCCACGGCTACCTGTGGTCAGTCAGAGAGGGGCACTCACACATCACCCACTGGTAGCCACAGTCAGTCAGAGAGGGGCACACACACATCACCCACTGGTACCTGTGGTCAGTCAGAGAGGGGCACTCACACATCACCCACTGGTACCTGTGGTCACACAGAGAGGGGCACTCACACATCACCCACTGGTACCCACGGTCAGTCAGAGAGGGGCACTCACACATCACCCACTGGTGCCCACGGTCAGTCAGAGAGGGACACTCACTCATCACCCACTGGTACCCACGGTCACTCAGAGAGGGCACTCACACATCACCCACTGGTACCTGTGGTCAGTCAGAGAGGGGCACTCACACATCACCCACTGGTACCTGTGGTCAGTCAGAGAGGGGCACTCACACATCACCCACTGGTACCTGTGGTCAGTCAGAGAGGGGCACTCACACATCACCCACTGGTACCTGTGGTCAGTCAGAGAGGGGCACTCACACATCACCCACTGGTACCCACGGTCAGTCAGAGAGGGGCACTCACACATCACCCACTGGTACCCACGGTCAGTCAGAGAGGGGCACTCACACATCACCCACTGGTACCCACGGTCAGTCAGAGAGGGGCACTCACACATCACCCACTGGTACCCACGGTCAGTCAGAGAGGGGCACTCACACATCACCCACTGGTACCCACGGTCAGTCAGAGAGGGGCACTCACACATCAGCCACTGGTACCTGTGGTCAGTCAGAGAGGGGCACTCACACATCACCCACTGGTACCTGTGGTCAGTCAGAGAGGGGCACTCACACATCACCCACTGGTACCTGTGGTCACTCAGAGAGGGGCACTCACACATCACCCACTGGTACCTGTGGTCAGTCAGAGAGGGGCACTCACACATCGCCCACTGGTACCCACGGTCAGTCAGAGAGGGGCACTCACACATCACCCACTGGTACCCACGGTCAGTCAGAGAGGGGCACTCACACATCACCCACTGGTACCCACGGTCAGTCAGAGAGGGGCACTCACACATCAGCCACTGGTACCTGTGGTCAGTCAGAGAGGGGCACTCACACATCACCCACTGGTAGCCACGGTCAGTCAGAGAGGGGCACTCACACATCACCCACTGGTACCCACGGTCAGTCAGAGAGGGGCACTCACACATCACCCACTGGTACCCACGGTCAGTCAGAGAGGGGCACAGGGGCACTTACACCAACCAGGCATCGTCATCGCGCCTTTCTTACTGACAGGAGCAACCTCCAAGGGAGCCCACCGTCCAACACCTGGCTCTGTGCAGACAGAGGGAGAGAGGCATCGATAGATAGATAGACAGACAGAGAGCGAGAGAGAGAGAGAGAGAACGATAGACAGACAGAGAGCGAGAGAGAGAGAGAGATAGTTAGATCGATAGACAGATAGATAGATAGACAGACAGAGAGCGAGAGAGAGAGAGAGATAGATAGATAGATAGACAGATGGATAGATAGATAGACAGACAGAGAGCGAGAGAGAGAGAGATAGATAGATAGATATATAGACAGAAAGACAGACAGATAGACAGACAGAGAGAGAGAGATAGATAGATAGATAGATAGATAGATAGATAGATAGATAGATAGATAGATAGATAGATAGATAGATAGATAGATAAATAGATAGATAGATAAATAGACAGGCAGATAAATATATGGACAAACAAACAGAGAGATACATAGACAGACAGTAGGCAGCACCTGGTCCGCAGTATAAAGGTGTTTTACTGTCTGGACTCCAAATAGTCCATAAAAATAACTTTGAATTTCCAGAATATATTTGTTGTACATCTGACTTCCCCCTCCCACCCCCTCCGCCTCCCTCCCCCGTCCCTTCACTTCCACCTCCCTTCCCCGTGCCTCCACCTCCACCCCCCTTCCCCCTCCCCCTCCCTTCCCTTCCCCCTCGCTCCCCCTCTGCCTCCCTCCCCCTCCCTCTCCCTCCGCCTCCGTTCCCCCTCCCTTCACTTCCCCCTCTCTTCCCTTCCCCCTCCCTCCCCCTCCCTCTCCCTCCGCCTCCGTTCCCCCTCCCTTCACTTCCCCCTCTCTTCCCTTCCCCCTCCCTCCCCCTCCCTCTCCCTCCGCCTCCGTTCCCCCTCCCTTCACTTCCCCCTCCCTTCCCCCTCCCCCTCCCTTCCCTTCCCCCTCCCTCCCCCTCCCTCCCCCTCCCTCTCCCTCCGCCTCTGTTTTCCCTCCCACCCCCTCCGCCCCCCTTCCCCCTCCCCCTCCCTTCCCCTCCCCCTCCGCCTCCCTCCCTCTTCCTCCGCCTCTGTTCCCCCTCCCTCCCCCTCCCTTCATTTCCCCCTCCCTTCCCCCTCCCTCCCCCTCCCCCCTTCCCCCGCCCCCTCCCTCCCCCTCCCTTCACTTCCCCCTCCCTTCCCCCTCCCACCCCCTCCGCCTCCCTCCCCCTCCCTCCGCCTCCCTCCCCCTCCGTTCACTTCCCCCTCCCTTCCCCCTTCCTTCCCTTCCCCCTCCCTCCCCCTCCACCTCCCTCTCCCTCCGCCTCCATTCCCCCTCCCTTCCCCCTCCATTCCCCCTCCCTTCCCTCTTCCTTCCCTTCCCCCTCCGCCTCCCTCTCCCTCCGCCTCCATTCCCCCTCCCTCCCCTCCCTTCACTTCCCCCTCCCTTCCCCCTCCAACCCCCTCCACCTCCATTCCCCCTCCCTCCCCCTCCCTTCACTTCCTCCTCCCACCCCCTCCCTTCACTTCCCCCTCCCTTCCCCCTCCCTTCCCTCTCCCTCCCCCTCCGCCTCCCTTCCCCCTACATCTCCCTTCCCCTTCACCTCCCTTCCCCCTCTCACTCCCCCATCCTCACCGTCCCAACAATCTGACCCCCGCTCTAAATACAACTGATGAGGCAGACTCTGTACAAACACCTGAGGTTGCAAGATAGCGTGGAACAAAAGGCAAAGAGAATAAGGGATTACATCAGAAACCACAGCATAAATTCAAAGGAGGGGAAGCGGTTGCTTGAAGTGTTTCCAAGTAAACTGATGCAGACACCAAAGCATTTTACTGAACAAAGTGTTTGCCAACCTGGGTAGAACCAGCAAGGTTAAACTTTATCAAACTCAAACCACATGTGGAGAAACATTTTTACTTCTAAAGTGCTTGTTTTTGTAATCTATACATTTTATAGATGAACTATTACAGGTGCACATAACATTTGCTCTCACACATTCCTTTGTCCACAATTAGAATGTTAATTTCCTATGTAAACTGTCACGCTGCAGTTACACCCCCCACCACTGGAGGTGCTATAGCTTAGAGTTCAGCAGAGGAACACATTGAGAAATTGACCAGCTGTATGTTTCGAATAGGTTTTCTTTCCTAAACAACACCAACACGCATTTATAATCAAGGTACTCAGGCCACTGACAGACACTCTGCTATTCTTGCCATGGGATCTTTCACATCTACGTGACAGAGCGGCCTCGGTTTAATGTCTCATCCTGAAAGACGGCATCTCCAATACTGCGGCACTCCCTCAATACTGCCCCTCCGACAGTGAGGCGCTCCCTCAGTACTGCCCCTCCGACAGTGCGGCGTTCCCTCAGTAATGCCCCTCCGACAGTGCGGCACTCCCTCAGTACTGCCCCTCCGACAGTGCGGCGCTCCCTCAGTACTGCCCCTCCGATAGTGCGGTGCTCCCTCAGTACTGCCCCTCCGACAGTGCGGCGTTCCCTCAGTACTGCCCCTCCGACAGTGCGCCGCTCTCTCTGTACTGTCCCTCCAACAGTGCGGTGCTCCCTCAGTACTGCCCCTCCGACAGTGCGGCGCTCCCTCAGTACTGCCCCTCCGACAGTGCGGCGTTCCCTCAGTACTGCCCCTGCAACAGCGCAGTATGGCACTCCCTCCGTACTGCCCCTCCGACAGCGCAGTACAGCGCTCCCTCAGTACTGCCCCTCCGACAGCGCAGTACGACGCTCCCTCAGTACTGCCCCTCCGACAGTGCAGCGCTCCCTCAGTACTGTCCCTCCAACAGTGCGGCACTCCTTCAGTGCTGCCCCTCCGACAGTGCGGCGCTCCCTCAGTACTGCCCCTCCGACAGTGCGGCGTTCCCTCAGTACTGCCCCTGCAACAGCGCAGTACGGCGCTCCCTCCGTCCTGCCCCTCCGACAGTACGGCGCTCCCTCAGTACTGCCTATCCTCACCACACATGGATACATCCTCTCACGTGAGCACACGCACACATTTGCACTCACACACACACACTCAAGCTTTTGGTCACATGTCCTAACATCTCGACAGCCGAGAAATTGGTCTCATCTGCGCCTCCCCTTATCGCCTCGGGAGCGGGGGCGGCGTTAACAGGGCACTAACCGGGTTGCCAACAAGCGCGGCGATGAGATTGACTCACGCCATATTGGGCGTGAGTTTTGCGGCGGAGGTATGGTGTTGCGCCCTGATCTTCTTCGCCTGGAGATCGCGATGTCATGGCTGTGCACAGTGACCCCAGTATTTCCCTGGGACATGGGCCTGCACCATTGCTGGGCACAAACGATGCTTCAGGGTGAGGTGACCGAGGGAAGCAGAAATAGAAATGTCACCTTCTCTCTGGCAGGTTTTTCCTGCCCGGGGTCAATCAGCCCAGCTCTCTGCCCATTGCCCTTCTGGACAGATGGGGGACGCCTGATTTAATGCTGCGCTCCCTTCCTGGAACGCAAATGCCATTTTTTTAAAAAAGTTTGTAACCATTGAGACTTTTAAACTTTTGAAAGTTAGCGCCCCAATTTGGGACGCACCCTAATTTCTCCCCGTAAAAGTGTCAAATTCTGTTTTGCTACGTTAAAGGCACTAAATAAATGTATAATATATTAATGTATAATATATAAAAACATTACTGTTCGCAACCTCGGTATCATATTTGACCCTGAAATGGGCTCCCTGCCGCAAACCCACGGTATAACTGAAACTGCCTATTTCCACCTCCCTAACATGGCCCATCTCCTCCCCCAGTCTCAGCTCATCCGCTGCTGAAACCCTCATCCCTGCCTCCGTTACCTCCAGACTTGACTATTCCAACGCACTCCTGGCCGGCCTCCTACATTCTACCCTACGTTAAACTGGAGGTGATCCAAAACTCGGCTGTCCCCGTGTCCTAACTCGCACCGAGTCCCGCTCACCTATCACCCCCTGTGCTCACTGCCCCGTGTCCTAACTCGCACCGAGTCCCACTCACCCATCACCCACTGTGCTCACTGCCCCGTGTCCTAACTCGCTCCGAGTCCCACTCACCCATCACCCACTGTGCTCACTGCCCCGTGTCCTAACTCACACCAAGTCCCACTCACCCATCACCCCCTGTGCTCACTGCCCCGTGTCCTAACTTGCACCGAGACCCGCTCACCCATCACCCCCTGTGCTCACTGCCCCGTGTCCTAACTCGCACCGAGTCCCACTCACCCATCACCCGCTGTACTCACTGCCCCGTGTCCTAACTCGCACTGAGTCCCACTCACCCATCACCCCCTGTGCTTACTGCCCCGTGTCCTAACTCGCACCGAGTCCCGCTCACCCATCACCCCCTGTGCTTACTGCCCCGTGTCCTAACTCGCACCGAGTCCCACTCACCCATCACCCGCTGTACTCACTGCCCCGTGTCCTAACTCGCACCGAGTCCCGCTCACCCATCACCCCCTGTGCTTACTGCCCCGTGTCCTAACTCGCACCGAGTCCCGCTCACCCTTCACCCCCTGTGCTTACTGCCCCGTGTCCTAACTCGCACCGAGTCCCGCTCACCCATCACCCCCTGTGCTCACTGACCTACATTGGCTTCTAGTTAAGCAACGCCTCGATTTCAAAATCCTCATCCTTGTTTACAAATCCCTCCATGGCCCTCACCTCTCCCTATCTCTGTAACCTCCTCCAGCCCCACAATCCCCCCGCCTCCCGAGGTATCTGCACTCCTCTAATCCTGCCCTCCTGAGCATCCCTGATTATAATCGCTCCAACATCGGTGACCGTGCCTTCAGCTGCCTGGGCCCCAAGCTCTCGAACTCCCTCCCTAAACCTCTCCACCTCTCTCTCTCCTCCTTTAAGACGCTCCTTAAAACCCACCTCTTTGACCCAGCTTTTGGTCACCTGCCCCAATTTCTCCTTATGCGGCTCGGGGTCAAATTGTTTAAATCTCGTAGCGCTCCTGCGAAAGCGCCTTGGGACTTTTCGCCAAGTTAACGGCGCGAGATAAATACGAGCTGGTGTTGTTGCTGGTAGTTGGGGCCAGTGGTCGTCTTGGAGACCCTTCCCAACCGGTGCCCCTGACAGGGAATGGCAGACACGAGAAGGGCGGGGCCGGGGGAGAGCAAGGAGGTTAAACAGGTCAGCATTTTAAAAAATAAAGGCAGCTTGCAAAGAGAACAGAGGTCGACATCACCCCGAGCAATCCGGATGGTGTTCAGTGGCACATTGCCTGCAGTCTTGAACATGGCTGGAGGGGGCTGAGCTGCAGCTGTTATCTGCATTTTAACAGATGCAGAGAGAGAGGCTGGTATCAGAGACCAATTTGTGTTTCAAGTCCCTCTCTCCCTCCCTCCCACTCTCAAATCCCAGTGGGCTGGGACTCCAATAACGTCACGACTGATTGACTTTGGAGTCGAGAGAGGCTTGTGGTGAAAAACCTTCACTGCTTGAGACTGCGAAGTCTCTGTGCACTCACACACACTCACACACCCAGCTTGGACAGAATGAATTGGCTCGCAGGATTGCTAATGTTAGCCACCGCCTTTCCAGGTAAAAGATCTTTCCTTCTCTCAGTGAGGCGACCGATTGTAAGGCGACTAAGTCAGATGATAAGGAGATTGGTTCTGCAGCAATTGTATTTGCACTTAAGATGAGCACAATGCCTGTTTAAACTTTGCAAACATAGCACACAGCAGGTGGCCACAGTGTGTGCTGTGAACCTCACTGCTGCCGATATGTATTTGTTGGTTTCTCTGCATGTGTGAGTTTCAGTGTGAGTTTCAAGGGGCGTGCGGCTTCTCCCGGCAAAGATCTCCTCTCCCTCTCGGAAAACCCCCCTTTGCTGGTTGCGAGGAGATTTATTTGATTCACGTTCGCCCGCACTCGACAACCTCCCCAAACTTCGCGGACTGGCCGGGAGCTCCCTCCCTCTCCATCCATCCCTCCCTCCCCTCTATCCCTCCCTCCCCACTATCCCTCCCCCTCCATCGCTCCTCTTTCTCCCTCTCTCCTTTCTCCCTCTCTCCCTCTCTTTCCCCCTCTCTGTCTCTCTTTCACCCTCTCTGTCTCTCTTTCACCCTCTCCCTCTCTCCCTCTCCCTTTCTCTCTCTCCCTCTCCCTTTCTCTCTCTCCCTCTCTCTCTTTCTCCCTCTCCTTCTCTCTTTCTCTCTCTCCCTCTCCCTTTCTGCCTTTCTCTCTCCCTCTCCCTCTCCTTCTCTCTTTCTCCCTCTCCCTCTCCCTTTCTCTCTCTCTCCCTCTCCCTCTCTGTTTCTACTCGGGGGATCAAGGGTTATGGCGAGAAAGCAGGAAGGGGGTACTGAAGTTTCATGTTCAGCCATGAACTCATTGAATGGTGGTGCAGGCTAGAAGGGCTGAATGGCCTGCTCCTGCACCTATTTTCTATGTTTCTATGTTTCTCCCTCTCCCTTTCTCCCTTTCTCCCTTTCGCTCTCTCCCTCTCCCTCTCTCTTTCTCCTTCTCCCTCTCTCCTCTCCCCTCCCTCCTCCTTCCTCGCCTCCTCCCTCCTCCCTCCTCCCTCCTCCCTCCTCCCTCCTCCCTCCTCTCCTCCATCCTCTCCTTTCCTCCTCTCCATCCTCTCCTTTCCTCCTCTCCCTCCCTCACTCCCCTCCCTTCCTCCCTCCCTCTGCTTCCTTCCTCCCTCTCCTTCCCTCTCCTTCCCTCCCTCTCCTTCCCTCCCTCTCCTTCCCTCCCCTCCCTCCCTCTCCCTCCCTCCCCTCCCTCCCTCCCCTCCCTCCCTCTCTCTCCCCTCCCTCCCTCTCTCTCCCCTCCCTCCCTCTCTCTCCCTCCCCTCCCTCCCTCTCTCTCCCTCCCCTCCCTCCCTCTCTCTCCCCTCCCTCCACTCCCCTCCCCTCCCCTCCCCTCCCCTCCCCTCCCCTCCCCTCCCCTCCCCTCCCCTCCCCTCCCTCCTCTCTCTCTCCCCTCCCTCCTCTCTCTCTCCCCTCCTCCTCTCTTTCCCCTCCTCCTCTCTCTCTCCCCTCCCTCCCTTCCTTCTGTTCTCTCCCTTCCACCCTCTCTCCTTTCCCTCTCTCCTCTCCCTCTTTCCCTCCCTCCCTCCCTCATCTCCCTCCCTCTCTCATCTCCCTCCCTCTCTCATCTCCCCCTCTCTCTCACTCTCTTCCTCTCTCTCTCCCTCACTCTCTCCCTCTCTCTCAGATCCTATTTCTCCTTTCTCTCTTTCCCAAACACACTCCATTCTTCCTTCCAGTCTCTTTGTTTCTCAGGTTCCCACTCCCTGTCTCCTTTCATGTGGGTCTTGTAGCAATCTATCTCTTCTTCACCCCCTCTACCCTTCTCTCTCCCCTTCACCCCCTGTCCCCTTCTCTCTCTCCTTCACTGTTCCCTTCTCTCTCTCTCTTTCTACCCCTATTCCCTTTTCTCTCTCCTTCACTGTGTTTACCCTTCTCTCCTTCACCCTCTATTCCCTTCTCTCTCTCTCCTTCATCCCCTATTCCCTTCTCTCTCTCCTTCACCCCCTGTCCCCTTCTCTCTCTCCTTCAC
>NC_092007.1:5979489-6004489 GCF_044704955.1 Pristiophorus japonicus | reverse complement strand
CCTGTGCTCACTGACCCCGTGTCCTAACTCGCACGAGTCCCGCTCACCCATCACCCCCTGTGCTCACTGACCCCGTGTCCTAACTCACACCAAGTCCCACTCACCCATCATCCCCTGTGCTCACTGCCCCCGTGTCCTAACTCGCACGAGTCCCGCTCACCCATCACCCCCTGTGCTCACTGACCCCGTGTCCTAACTCACACCATGTCCCACTCACCCATCACCCCCTGTGCTCACTGACCCCGTGTCCTAACTCACACCAAGTCCCACTCACCCATCACCCCCTGTGCTCACTGACCCCGTGTCCTAACTCGCACCGAGTCCCACTCACCCATCACCCCCTGTGCTCATTGCCCCGTGTCCTAACTCACACCATGTCCAACGCACCCATCACCCCCTGTGCTCACTGACCCCATGTCCTAACTCGCACCATGTCCCACTCACCCATCACTCCCTGTGCTCACTGACCCCGTGTCCTAACTCACACCATGTCCCACTCACCCATCACCCCCTGTGCTCACTGCCCCGTGTCCTAACTCGCACCGAGTCCCACTCACCCATCACCCACTGTGCTCACTGCCCCCTGTGTCCTAACTCGCACCGAGTCCCGCTCACCCATCACCCCCTGTGCTCACTGCCCCGTGTCCTAACTCACACCAAGTCCCGTTCACCCATCACCCACTGTGCTCACTGCCCCGTGTCCTAACTCACACCGAGACCCACTCACCATCACCCACTGTGCTCACTGCCCCGTGTCCGAACTCACACCGAGACCCACTCACCATCACTCCCTGTGCTCGCTGCCCCGTGTCCTAACTCGCACTGAGTCCCGCTCACCCATCACCCGCTGTGCTCGCTGACCTATATTGGCTACTGGTTACGCAAAGCCTCGATTTCAAAATTCTCATCCTTGTTTACAAATCCCTCCATGGCCCTCGCCCCTCCCTATCTCTGTAACCTCCTCCAGCCCCACAACCCCCCCGAGATCTCTGCACTCCTCTAATTCTGCCCTCCTGACCATCCCTGATTATAATCGCTCCACCATCGGTGGCCGTGCCTCCTGTTGTCTGGGCCCCAAGCTCTGGAACTCCCTCCCTAAACCTCTCCACCTCTCTACCTCTCTCTCCTCCTTCAAGACCGACCTCTTTGATCAAGATTTTGCTATCCGCCCCTAATTTCTTCTTCTGTGGCTCGGGATCAAATTATGAACTGTTGGAATGTTTTACGATGTTAATGGTGCTACGTAAGCGCAAGTTGTTGCTTTTGTTGTTGTTCTGTCTGTCCCAGAGGTTGGGAGGTCCAGGGGTGGACGATGCCTTGGCCGAGGTCAGGGTCTGGCCATTGACGCACAGCCTTCACTGCTTTTGTTATCCGTTCCTGGGATGTGGCCGTCGCTGGCAAGGTCGGCATTTATGGCCCATTCCCACTTGAGATGGTGGTGGTGAGCCGCCTTCTTGAACCGCTGCAGTCCGTGTGGTGAAGGTGCTCCCACAGTGCTGTTAGGGAGAGAGTTCCAGGATTGTGACCCAGCCACGATGAAGGAACGGCCGATATATTCCCAAGTCGAGGGATGGTGTGTGTGTGTGACTGGGAGGGGAACGTGGAGGGGGTGGTGTTCCCATGGACCTGCTGCCCTTGTCCTTCTAGGGGTTAGAGGTCGCGGGTTTGGGAGGTGCTGCCGAAGAAGCCTTGGCGAGTTGCCGCGGTGCATCTTGTAGACGGTGCACACCGCAGCCACGGTGCGCCGGTGGTGGAGGGAGTGAGTGTTGGAGGTGGTGGAGGGAGTGAGTGTTGGAGGTGGTGGAGGGAGTGAGTGTTGGAGGTGGTGGAGGGAGTGAGTGTTGGAGGTGGTGGAGGGAGTGAGTGTTGGAGGTGGTGGAGGGAGGGAGTGTTGGAGGTGGTGGAGGGAGTGAGTGTTGGAGGTGGTGGAGGGAGTGAGTGTTGGAGGTGGTGGAGGGGGTGAGTGTTGGAGGTGGTGGAGGGAGTGAGTGTTGGAGGTGGTGGAGGGAGTGAGTGTTGGAGGTGGTGGAGGGAGTGAGTGTTGGAGGTGGTGAAGGGAGTGAGTGTTGGAGGTGGTGGAGGGAGTGAGTGTTGGAGGTGGTGGAGGGAGTGAGTGTTGGAGGTGGTGGAGGGAGTGAGTGTTGGAGGTGGTGGAGGGAGTGAGTGTTGGAGGTGGTGGAGGAGTGAGTGTTGGAGGTGGTGGAGGGAGTGAGTGTTGGAGGTGGTGGAGGGAGTGAGTGTTGGAGGTGGTGGAGGGAGTGAGTGTTGGAGGCGGTGGAGGGAGTGAGTGTTGGAGGCGGTGGAGGGAGTGAGTGTTGGAGGTGGTGGAGGGAGTGAGTGTTGGAGGTGGTGGAGGGAGTGAGTGTTGGAGGTGGTGGGGAGCGTGGCCGATCGAACGACCGGCTTTGTCCTGGATGGTGTCGAGCTTCTCGAGTGTTGTTGGAGCTGCAGCTCATCCTGGCAAGTGGGGAGTGTTCCCTCACACTCCTGACTTGTGCCTTGTCAATGGTGGGAAGGCTTTGGGGAGTCAGGAGTTGAGACACTCGCCACAGAATACCCAGCCTCTGACCTGCTCTTGTAACCACGGTATTTATATGATATTTTTGGTTACAGCGGCTGTATGTTGGTCCATAGCCAACTGCACTTCCCACCGGATGACTTCTTTCAGTGGCTGTCCGGGCGATGTTAGTGGGGGTGTTAAGCTCTCCAGATTGGTGCTGGCTCTGCAATGTGCTGCAGAGGCCAGAAGGACCTTGAATCTCTGAGATACCTGCATTGGATGTGGGGCCCATATAAGCCTGGTCATTTCCTGATCTGCTGGGAGCCAAGCCGATCGGTCAGTCTCGCAGACTGAATTACCAAATTACCCATGCAGAACAAGTCTACGAAAGGCGGGCCTGATTTCCATGGCAACACTGTGAGTTGGAATCAGGAAGTGATGGACACCAAGTATGCAACCAATGGCGATTCACTATGGAAAAAACAGGTGTGTCACTGTATCACACTGGGGTACAGTACTGGTGGGTACAGGTGTGTCACTGTATAACACTGAGGTACAGTACGGGTGGGTACAGGCCTGTCACTGTATAACACTGGGGTACAGTACTGGTGCGTACAGGTCCGTCACTGTATCACACTGGGGTACAGTACTGGTGGGTACAGGTGTGTCACTGTATAACACTGAGGTACAGTACGGGTGGGTACAGGCCTGTCACTGTATAACACTGGGGTACAGTACTGGTGCGTACAGGTCCGTCACTGTATCACACTGGGGTACAGTACTGGTGGGTACAGGTCTGTCACTGTATCACACTGGGGTACAGTACTGGTGGGTACAGGTCTGTCATTAACACTGGGGTACAGTACTGGTGGGTACAGGTCTGTCACTGTATAACACTGGAGTACAGTACTGGTGGGTACAGGTCTGTCACTGTATAACACTGGGGTACAGTACTGGTGGGTACAGGTCTGTCACTGTATAACACTGGGGTACAGTACTGGTGGGTACAGGTCTGTCACTGTATCACACTGGGGTACAGTACTGATGGGTACAGGTCTGTCACTGTATAACACTGGGGTACAGTACTGGTGGGTACAGGTCTGTCGCTAACACTGGGGTACAGTACTGGTGAGTACAGGTCTGTCACAGTATAACACTGGAGTACAGTACTGATAGGTTCAGGTCTTTCACTGTTTAACACTGGGGTACAGTACTGGTGGGTACCGGTCTGTCACTATATAACACTGGGGTACAGTACTGGCGGGTACAGGACTGTCACTGTATAACACTGGGGTACAGTACTGGTGGGTACAGGTCTGTCACTGTATAACACTGGGGTACAGTACTGGTGGGTACAGGTCTGTCACTGTATACACTGGGGTACATACTGGTGGGTACAGGTCTGTCACTGTATCACACTGGGGTACAGTACTGGTGGGTACAGGTCTGTCACTGTATCACACTGGGGAAGTGTACTGGGTGGTTACAGGTCTGTCACTGTATAACAGTGGGACACTTTACTGGTGGGTACAGGTCTATCGCTGTATAACACTGGGGTACAGTACTGGTGCGTACAGGTGTGTCAGTGTATAACACTGGGGTACAATACTGGTGGGTACAGGTCTGTCACTGTATAACACTGCAGGACCGTATTGGTGGGTACAGGACTGTCTCTGTATAACACTGGGGTACAGTACTGGTGGGTACAGGTCTGTCACTGTATCACACTGGGGTACATACTGGTGGGTACAGGTCTGTCACTGTATCACACTGGGGTACAGTACTGGTGGGTACAGGTCTGTCACTGTATAACACTGGGGTACAGTACTGGTGGGTACAGGCCTGTCACTGTATCACACTGGGGTACAGTACTGGTGCGTACAGGTCCGTCACTGTATAACACTGGGGTACAGTACTGGTGGGTACAGGCCTGTCACAGTATCACACTGGGGTACAGTACTGGTGGGAACAGGTCTGTCACTGTATAACACTGGGGTACAGTACTGGTGGGTACAGGTCTGTCACTGTATAATACTGGGGTACAGTACTGGTGGGTACAGGTCTGTCACTGTATAATACTGGGGTACAGTACTGGTGGGTACAGGCCTGTCACTGTATAACACTGGGGTACAGTACTGGTGCGTACAGGTGTGTCAGTGTATAACACTGGGGTACAATACTGGTGGGTACAGGTCTGTCACTGTATAACACTGGGGTACAGTACTGGTGGGTACAGATCTGTCACTGTATCACACTGGGGTACATACTGGTGGGTACAGGCCCGTCACTGTATCACACTGGGTTACAGTACTGGTGGGTACAGGTCTGTCACTGTATAACACTGGGGTACAGTACTGGTGGGCACAGGTCTGTCACTGTATAACACTGGGGTACAGTACTGGTGGGTACAGGTCTGTCACTGTATAACACTGGGGTACAGTACTGGTGGGTACAGGTCTGTCACTATATAACACTGGGGTACAGTACTGGTGGGTACCGGTCTGTCACTATATAACACTGGGGTACAGTACTGGTGGGTACAGGACTGTCACTGTATAACACTGGGGTACAGTACTGGTGGGTACAGGCCTGTCACTGTATAATACTGTGGTACAGTAATGGTGGGTACAGGTCTGTCACTGTATAATACTGGGGTACAGTTCTGGTGGGTACAGGCCTGTCACTGTATAACACTGGGGTACAGTACTGGTGGGTACAGGTCTGTCACTGTATAACACTGGGGTACAGTACTGGTGGGTACAGGACTGTCACTGTATAACACTGGGGTACAGTACTGGTGGGTACAGGACTGTCACTGTATAACACTGGGGTACAGTACTGGTGGGTACAGGCCTGTCACTGTATAACACTGAGGTACAGTACTGGTGGGTACAGGTCTGTCACTGTATAACACTGGGGTACAGTACTGGTGGGTACAGGCCTGTCACTGTATAATACTGTGGTACAGTAATGGTGGATACAGGTCTGTCACTGTATAACACTGTGGTACAGTTCTGGTGGGTACAGGCCTGTCACTGTATAACACTGGGGTACAGTACTGGTGGGTACAGGTCTGTCACTGTATAACACTGGGGTACAGTACTGGTGGGTACAGGTCTGTCACTGTATAACACTGGGGTACAGTTCTGGTGGGTACAGGCCTGTCACTGTATAACACTGGGGTACAGTACTGGTGGGTACAGGTCTGTCACTGTATAACACTGGGGTACAGTACTGGTGGGTACAGGTCTGTTAATGTATAACACTTGGCTACAATACTGGTGTGTACAGGCCTGTCACTGTTTTACACTGGTTAGTGTACTGGGTGGTTACTGATCTGTCACTGTATAACACTGGGGTACAGTACTGGTGGGTACAGGTCTGTCACTGTATAACACTGGGGTACAGTACTTGTGGGTACAGGTCTGTCACTGTATAACACTGGCGTACATTACTGGTGGGTACAGGTCTGTCACTGTATAACACTGGGATACATTACTGGTGGGTACAGGTATGTGACTGTATAACACTGGGGTAGTGTACTGGGTGGTTACAGGTCTGTCACTGTATAACACTTGGCTACAATACTGGTGGGTACAGGCCTGTCCCTGTATAACACTGGGGTACAGTCCAGGTGGGTACAGGTCTGTCACTGTTTTACACTGGGGTACAGTACTGGTGGGTACAGTTCTGTCACTGTATAACACTGGGGTAGTGTACTGGGTGGTTACAGGTCTGTCACTGTATAACACTGGGGTACAGTACTGGTGCGTACAGGTCTGTCACTGTATAACACTGGGGTACAGTACTGGTGGGTACAGGTCTGTCACTGTATAACACTGGGGTACAGTACTGGTGGGTACAGGTCTGTCACTGTATAACACTGGTACAGTACTGGTGGGTACAGGTCTGTGACTGTATAACACTGGGGTACAGGTCTGTGACTGTATAACACTGGGGTACAGTACTGGTGGGTACAGGTCTGTCACTGTATAACACTGGGGTACAGTACTGGTGGGTACAGGTCTGCGACTGTATAACACTGGGGTACAGTACTGGTGGGTCTTAGTCTGTCACTGTATAACACTTGGCTACAATACTGGTGGGTACAGGCCTGTCCCTGTATGACACTGGGGTACAGTACTGGTGGGTACAGGCCTGTCCCTGTATAACACTGGGGTACAGTACTGGTGGGTACAGGTCTGTCACTGTTTTACACTGGAGTACAGTACTGGTGGGTACAGGTCTGTCACTGTATAACACTGGGGTACAGTACTGGTGGGTACAGGCCTGTCACTGTATAACACTGGGGCACAGTACTGCTGGGTACAGGTCTGTCACTGTATAACACTGGGATACAGTACTGGTGGGTACGGGACTGTCACTGTATAACACTGGGGTACAGTACTGGTGGGTACAGGTCTGTCACTGTATAACACTGGCGTATAGTACTGGTGGGAAGAGGTCTGTTACTGTATAACACTGGCGTACAGTACTGGTGGGTACAGGCCTGTCACTGTATAACACTGGGGTACAGTACTGGTGGGTACAGGTGAGTCACTGTATAATACTGCGGTACAGTACTGGTGGGAAGAGGTCTGTCACTGTATAACACTGGGGTACAGTACTGGTGGGTACAGGTGTGTCACTGTATAACACTGGGGTACAGTACTGGTGGGTACAGGTCTGTCACTGTATAACACTGGGGTACAGTACTGGTGGGTACAGGTCTGTCACTGTATAACACTGGTGTACAGTACTGGTTGGTACAGGTCTGTCACTGTATAACACTGGGGTAAGTACTGGTGGGTACAGGTCTGTCACTGTATAACACTGGGGTACAGTACTGGTGGGTACAGGTCTGTCACTGTATAACACTGGGGTACAGTACTGGTTTGTACAGGTGTGTCACTGTATAACACTGGGGTACAGTACTGGTGGGTACAGTTCTGTCACTGTATAACACTGGGGTACAGTACTGGTGGGTACAGTTCTGTCACTGTATAACACTGGGGTACAGTACTGGTGGGTACAGGTCTGTCACTGTATAACACTGGGGTACAGTACTGGTGGGTACAGGTCTGTCACTGTATACACTGGGGTACAGTACTGGTGGGTGCAGGCATGTCACTGTATAACACTGGGGTACAGTACTGGTGGGTACAGGCCTGTCACTGTATAACACTGAGGTACAGTACTGGTGGGTACAGGTCTGTCACTGTATAACACTGGGGTACAGTACAGGTGGGTACAGGCCTGTCACTGTATAACACTGGGGTACAGTACTGGTGGGTACAGGCCTGTCACTGTATAAGACTGGGGTACAGTACTGGTGGGTACAGGTCTGTCACTATATAACACTGGGGTTCAGTACTGGTGGGTACAGGTCTGTCACTGTATAACACTGGGGTACAGTACTGGTGTGTACAGGTCTGTCACTGAATAACACTGGGGTACAGTACTGGTGGGTACAGGCCTGTCACTGTATAACACTGGGGTACAGTACTGGTGGGTACAGGCCTGTCACTGTATAATACTGGGGTACAGTACAGGTCTGTCACTGTATCACACTGGGGTACAGTACTGGTGGGCACAGGTCTGTCACTGTATAACACTGGGGTACAGTACTGGTGGGTACAGGTCTGTCACTGTATAACACTGGGGTACAGTACAGGTTGGTACAGGCCTGTCACTGTATAACACTGGGGTACAGTACTGGTTGGTATAGGTCTGTCACTGTATAACACTGGGGTACAGTACTGGTGGGTACAGGACTGTCACTGTATAACACTGGGGTACAGTCCTGGTGGGTACAGGTCTGTCACTGTATAACACTGGGGTACAGTACAGGTTGGTACAGGCCTGTCACTGTATAACACTGGGGTACAGTACTGGTGGGAAGAGGTCTGTCACTGTATAACGCTGGGGTACAGTACTGGTGGGTACAGGCCTGTCACTGTATAACACTGGTACAGTACTGGTTGGTACAGGTCTGTCACTGTATAACACTGGGGTACAGTACTGGTGGGTACAGGTCTGTCACTGTATAACACTGGGGTACAGTACTGGTGGGTACAGTCCTGTCACTGTATATCACTGGGGTACAGTACTGGTGGGTACAGGTCTGTCACTGTATAACACTGGGGTACAGTACTGGTGGGTACAGGTCTGTCACTGTATAACACTGGGGTACAGTACTGGTGGGTACAGGTCTGTCACTGTATAACACTGGGGTACAGTACTGGTGGGTACAGGTCTGTCACTGTATAACACTGGGGTACAATACTGGTGGGTACAGGTCTGTCACTGTATAACACTGGGGTACAGTATTGGTGGGTGCAGGTCTGTCACTGTATAACACTGGGGTACAGTACTGGTGGATACGGATCTGTCACTGTATAACACTGGGGTACAGTACTGGTGGTTACAGGTCTGTCACTCTATAACACTGGGGTACAGTACTCGTGGGTACAGGTCTGTCACTGTATAACACTGGGGTACAATACTGGTGGGTACAGGTCTGTCACTGTATAACACTGGGGTACAGTATTGGTGGGTGCAGGTCTGTCACTGTATAACACTGGGGTACAGTACTGGTGGATACAGGTCTGTCACTGTATAACACTGGGGTACAGTACTGGTGGGTACAGGCCTGTCACTGTATAACACTGGGGTACAGTACTGGTGGTTACAGGTCTATCACTCTATAACACTGGGGTACAGTACTGGTGGGTACAGGTCTGTCACTGTATAACACTGGGGTACAGTATTGGTGGGTACAGGTCTGTCACTGTATAACACTGGGGTACAGTACTGGTGGGTACATGTCTGTCACTGTATAACACTGGGGTACAGTACTGGTGGGTACAGGCCTGTCACTCTATAACACTGGGGTACAGTACTGGTGGGTACAGGTCTGTCACTGTATAACACTGGGGTACAGTACCGGTGGGTACAGGTCTGTCCCTGTATAACACTGGGGTACAGTATTGGTGGGTACAGGTCTGTCACTGTATAACACTGGGGTACAGTGCTGGTGGGTACAGGTCTGTCACTGTATAACACTGGGGTACAGTACTGGTGGGTACAGGTCTGTCACTGTATAACACTGGGGTACAGTACTGGTGGGTACAGGCATGTCACTGTATAACACTGGGGTACAGTACTGGTGGGTACAGGTCTGTCACTGTATAACTGGGGTTATCGATAGTTGTGATCAGGCCACTCAGTCTGATTGAGTACGGGGAATGGTCCGATTTGTTGACTCAGTGGCCGGAGTGTGTGCCGGGCCCAATTCAGGATTTGCGAGAGGGAAGGCGAGTCAAGGAGACATCTGGTGACTCATGCACCAGCTGCAGCTGATAGACAACGGGTCCAGCTGGACTTTGTATCGCGTCTGAGAGGCTCCATCACATCAATTACTCTCCCCGCTGGTTCCCCTTAGTGGGAGGGCGACCATTGTAAAATTGTACCGCACAGGAGGATCCCACTGGGCCCCTCGAGCCCGTGCAGTGCCGGCTCTGTGACAGAGCGACCCAATCAGTCCCACTCCCCCCTGCTCTTACCCCACAGCCCCGGCACATTTCCCCCTCCAGTATTTACCCAATTCCCTCCGTTTGACAGTCACTATTGAACCTGCTCCGACCGAGCTTTCAGGCAGCGCGTTCCCGATCACAACAACTCGCTGCGTACAAACATTCTCCTCATCTCCCCCTCGGGGTTCTTTACCGATTATCGTCAATCTGTGTCCCTCTGGTTACCCCCCCTCCTGCCCCGGGGAACAGTTCCTCCTGATTTGCTCCATCAAAACCCCCCTCGTGATTCTGAACACCTCGATCAAATCTCCCCTCAACCCTCTCTGCTCCGAGGAGAACAACCCCAGCTTCTCCAGTCTCTCCCCGTCACTGAAGTCCCACATCCCCCGGGACCATTCTGGTCAATCCCCCTCCGCACCCTCTCTAAGGCCTTCACATCCTTCCTAAATTTATTTTAGCGATGAGGAAAGATTGGATAGGCTGGGGCTGTTTTCTTTGGAACAGAGGAGGCTGAGGGGAGACCTGATTGAGGTGTGTAAAATGATGAGGGGCCTGGATAGAGTGGATAGGACGGACCTGTTTCGCTTGGCAGAGGGGTCAATAACCAGGGGGCACAGATTGAAAGTAATTGGGGGGAGGTTTAGAGGGGATTTGAGGGAAATGTCTTCACCCAGAGGGTGGTGGGGGTCTGGAACTCACGGCCTGAAAGGGTGGTAGAGGCAGAAACCCTCACCACATTTAAAAAGTACCTGAATGTACACTTGAAGTGCCGTAACCTGCAGGGCTACGGATCCAGAGCTGGAAAGTGGGATTAGGCTGGGTAGCTCTTGGTCGGCCGGCCGAAAGGGCCTCCTTCCGTGCTGTAAATGGTTCTAGAAAGTGCGGTGGCCGGAACTGAACATGCTTCTCCGGCTGAGAGGTGGGTGATGCAGCGTGGGGTGAATTATCTCAGAACGGTCAATGGGGCCTATTTTAGTCTCAGATCATCATTGTCCTCCCTGTCCATCATCGAGTAGAACCTTTGTTCCGTCTGGTAGCTCGTTCCAGACACTGACGTAGAGCTGTTCATTTTCCGTGATAAATTCCCACTCATAGATCAAGCAATTGATGTCTAAATGTAGCAAGAACTGTCCGGGAGCTGCTATTAAAAGGACAAAAATGACATTGAGATGTCAAGTCATATTCTCTCTTAACCCCCGGGTGATCCCTTTTTAAGTTGGCACCTTGTGCGGTGAGGTTGCGTCAGGAGAGTGTTGGCTATACGCCCAACCCGGTTCAATATCTCATCGCCGCGTCTCTGCTTCTGAGCAACACTCTCGAGGCCGGCCTCCGCTCTCCCCATCCTCCGTCAACACAGCTCATCCCAAACCCCTGCTGCCCCCGTGTCCCAACTCGCACCGAGTCCCGCTCACCCACCACCCCCTGTGCTCACTGCCCCGTGTCCTAACTCGCACCATGTCCCACTCACCCATCACCCCCTGTGCTCACTGCCCCGTGTCCCAACTCGCACCGAGTCCCGCTCACCCATCACCCCCTGTGCTCACTGCCCCGTGTCCTAACTCACACCAAGTCCCGCTCACCCATCACCCCCTGTGCTCACTGCCCCGTGTCCTAACTCACACCGAGTCCCACTCACCCATCACCCCCTGTGCTCACTGTCCCCGTGTCCCAACTCGCACCGAGTCCCGCTCACCCATCACCCCCTGTGCTCACTGCCCCGTGTCCTAACTCACACCCAGTCCCACTCACCCATCACCCCCTGTGCTCACTGTCCCGTGTCCTAACTCACACCCAGTCCCACTCACCCATCACCCCCTGTGCTCACTGCCCCCGTGTCCTAACTTGCACCAAGTCCCGCTCACCCATCACCCCCTGTGCTCACTGCCCCGTGTCCTAACTCGCACCGAGTCCCGCTCACCCATCACCCCCTGTGCTCACTGCCCCATGTCCTAACTCACACCGAGTCCCACTCACCCATCACCCCCTGTGCTCACTGCCCCGTGTCCTAACTCGCACCGAGTCCCGCTCAACCATCACTCCCTTGCTCACTGCCCCGTGTCCTAACTCACACCGAGTGTCACTCACCCATCACCCCCTGTGCTCACTGCCCCGTGTCCTAACTCGCACCGAGTCCCACTCACCCATCACCCCCTGTGCTCACTGCCCCGTGTCCTAACTCACACCGAGTGTCACTCACCCATCCCCCCCTGTGCTCACTGCCCCGTTTCCTAACTCGCACCGAGTCCCACTCACCCATCACCCCCTGTGCTCACTGCCCCATGTCCTAACTCACACCGAGTCCCACTCACCCATCACCCCCTGTGCTCACTGCCCCGTGTCCTAACTCGCACCATGTCCCACTCACCCATCACCCGCTGTGCTCACTGCCCCGTGTCCTAACTCGCACCGAGTCCCGCTCACCCATCACCCCCTGTGTTCACTGCCCCATGTCCTAACTCGCACCTAGTCCCGCTCACCCATCACCCCCTGTGCTCACTGCCCCATGTCCTAACTCGCACCTAGTCCCGCTCACCCATCACCCCCTGTGCTCACTGCCCCATGTCCTAACTCGCACCGAGTCCCACTCACCCATCACCCCCTGTGCTCACTGCCCCGTGTCCTAACTCACACCGCGTCCCGCTCACCCATCACCCCCTGTGCTCACTGCCCCGTGTCCTAACTCGCACCGAGTCCTGCTCACCCATCACCCCCTGAGCTCACTGCCCCGTGTCCTAACTCGCACCGAGTCCCACTCACCCATCACCCCCTGTGCTCACTGCCCCGTGTCCTAACTCGCACCGAGTCCCGCTCACCCATCACCCCCTGTGCTCACTGACCTCCATTGGCTCCTGATCCGGCAACACCTCGATTTTAAACTTCTCGCCCTCCTGTTCAAATCTCTCCGCAGCCTCCTCGCCCCCACCTCCCGTTATCTCTATAACCTCCTCTAGCCCTATTCATCTCCGCAAGGGAGCGCCGCACTGTCGGAGGGGCAGTACTGAGGGAGTGCCGCACTGTCGGAGGGGCAGTACTGAGGGAGCGCCGCACTGTCGGAGGGGCAGTACTGAGGGAGCGCTGCACTGTCGGAGGGGCAGTACTGAGGGACCGCCGCACTGTCGGAGGGGCAGTACTGAGGGAGCGCCGCACTGTCGGAGGGGCAGTACTGAGGGAGTGCCGCACTGTCGGAGGGGCAGTACTGAGGGAGTGCCGCACTGTCGGAGGGGCAGTACTGAGGGAGCGCCGCACTGTCGGAGGGGCAGTACTGAGGGAGCGCCGCACTGTCGGAGGGTCAGTACTGAGGGACCGCCGCACTGTCGGAGGGGCAGTACTGAGGGAGTGCCGCACTGTCGGAGAGTCAGTACTGAGGGAGTGCCGCACTGTCGGAGAGTCAGTACTGAGGGAGTGCCGCACTGTCGGAGGGGCAGTACTGAGGGACCGCCGCACTGCCGGAGGGTCAGTACTGAGGGAGTGCCGCACTGTCGGAGGGGCAGTACTGAGGGAGCTCCGCACTGTCGGAGGGGCAGTACTGAGGGAGTGCTGCACTGTTGGAGGGGCAGTACTGAGGGAGCGCCACACTGTCGGAGGGGCAGTACTGAGGGAGCGCCGCACTGTCGGAGGGGCAGCACTGAGGGAGCGCCGCACTGTCGGAGGTTCCGTCATTCGGATGTGACGTTAAACCGAGGTCCCGTCTGCCCTCTCAGGTGGACGTAAAAGATCTTGGGGCCAATATTTATCCCTCAATCAACATAACAAAAACAGATTACCTGGGTCATTATCGCATTGCTGTGTGTGGGAGCTTGCTGTGTGCAAATTAGATACAGTCCAAAATCACACTTCCATTGGCTGTGAAGCGCTTTGAGACATCTGGTGGTCATGAAAGGTGCTATATAAATGAAGTCTTCTTTTACAACCTGCCGAGATCTCTGCGCCCCTCTAATTCTGCCCTCCTGAGCATCCCCTGATTATAATCGCTCCACCATCGGTGGCCGTGCCTTCAGCTGCCTGGGCCCCAAGCTCTGGAACTCTCTCCTGTAATGCATGCACGTGCGAGTATGCTCGCAGGATTGTAGAGCTGTTGTGCGGAGGGGAGCGGGCAGGTCGGAGGGCCTCCTCCTGGGCCTGGCCAAGGGGGCCATCAGCTGGTCCAGGCAGCGGGCGGTCGAGGGGGTCGTTCAGCCCCGACTGCCTGCCTCTCGTCCGCGGTTACATCCGAGCCGGGGTGTCCCTGGAGATGGAGCACGCGGTGTCCACCGGTACGCTCGCGGCCTTCCGCGAGAGGTGGGCGCCGGAGGGACTGGAGTGCACCGTCACCCCCTGGCAACCACATTCTAACTTGATTGATTTGTAAATGTGTGGGTTCTATTACCCTTCGCGGGGTAATCAATTTAAAGTTTAGTTGAAAATAGTTGTGGAGTTGTTGAGTGGGAGGGGCTAAGCCAGTCATGTGATGTTCACCAGACTCAATAAAACCCCGGCCAGTTGGGTTCGGGGGATCCACGATGGGGCAGGTGGTTGTGAGCCTGGTGGATGAACTGGTAATGTGTGCTGTGATTGTTAAACCTATTGCGAATAAACTTACTAGTTCTTCACAGCAATGTGTTGCTATGGATTCTTAACCAACGAACGCATGAAGCAAATACATTATACCTCGCTAAACCTCTCCTCTCCCCCCTTCTCTCCTCCTTTAAGATGCACCTGAAAACCTCTGCCTTCGACCCAGCTTTTGGTCACCTGTCCTAATATCGCCTTGTGTGGCTCGGTGTCATATTCCTGTCAGATAATTGCTCCTGTGAAATGTCCCGTGACATTATACGACATTAACTGCGATTGTATAAATGCTATTGTTAGTGTTGAATGAGGCACTGGTATCCCTAGTACCATTCTAGCAAATCGCTTCTTCAGGGCTGTGGGGAAAGTGCAGGGCTGGGAGGTAGAGGGAGTGTTTGGGGTGGGGAGAGGCGTAGGACTAATTGAATCGCTCTTTCAAGGAACAGCACAAGGCTGTAAGATTCTTGGTCGGGAAAAAATTAAAAAAATTAAAAAGCTATTTCTTATGTAAATGGGGAGAGATTACAAAGAGTCGCAGTGCAGCGGGACCTGGGGGTACTTGTGCATGAAACACAAAAGGATAGTATGCAGGTACAGCAAGTGATCAGGAAGGCCAATGGTATCTTGGCCTTTATTGTAAAGGGGATGGAGTATAAAAGCAGAGAAGTCTTGCTACAGTTATACAGGGTATTGGTGAGGCCACACCTGGAGTACTGCGTGCAGTTTTGGTTTCCGTATTTACGAAAGGATACACTTGCTTTGGAGGCAGTTCAGAGAAGGTTCACTCGGTTGATTCCTGAGATGAGGGGGTTGACTTATGAGGAAAGGTTGAGCAGGTTGGGTCCTGTACACATTGGAGTTTAGTAGAATGAGAGGCGATCTTATCGAAACGTATAAGATTCTGAGGGGGGCTGGACAGGGTGGATGCAGAGAGGATGTTTCCCCCTCGTGGGGGAATGTAGAACTAGAAGGCATAGTCTCAGAATAAGGGGCCGCCCATTTAAAACTGAGATGAGGAGGAATTTCTTCTCTCAGAAGGTTGTAAATCTGTGGAATTCTCTGCCCCAGAGAGCTGTGGAGGCTGGGTCAGTGAATATATTTAAGGTGGAGATAGAGAGATTTTTGAGCGATAAGGGAGTGAAGGGTTATGGGGAGCGGGCGGGGAAGTGGAGCTGAGTCCATGATCGGATCAGCCATGATCGTATTAAATGGCGGAGCAGGCTCGAGGGGCCGAATGGCCGACTCCTGCTCCTGTTTCTTCTGTTCTTATATTCTCCCAACATTGACCTGCTGGAGACTAGTGTGGGACCGGTGTGAATGTGGGAGAATTCTTCGCAGCTCTTTGTCAGTGTTTATTTTATATTGCTTTCATGCCTGCACTTATTAACGTGACAAATATTGGCTCTAACTGTCTGCTGCTACAGAAGGGTGAAATCCCTCTGCATGAACTAGATTGGATCTCACTCTTATTCTTCTGCAAACCGACGCGTTTGAAGAATTGTCCCAATCTTTGATGCGTTTTCAAGGCAGCGAATCCTGAAATCTCTAGCAACACCAACTTGTATTTATATAGCCTCTTTAATGTAGTTAAACTTCCCAGGGTGCTTCACAGGAGCGATTATCAACCAAGATTTGACCCTGATCCACATAAGGAGATATTGGGGCAGGTGACCTAAAGCTTGGTCACTGAGGTCGGTTTTAAGGAGCGTCTTAAAGGAGGAGAGAGAGGTTTAGGCAGGGAGTTCCAGAGCTTGGGGCCCAGGCAACAGAAGGCAGGGCCACCGATGGTGGAGCGATTATAATCAGTGATGGTCAGGAGGGCAGAATTAGAGGAGGGCAGAGATCTCGGGGGGTTGTGGGGCTGGAGGAGGTTACAGAGATAGGGAGGGGTGTAGGGGCTGGAGGAGGTTACAGAGATAGGGAGGGGTTGTGGGGCTGGAGGAGGTTACAGAGATAGGGAGGGGTTGTGGGGCTGGAGGAGGTTACAGAGATAGGGAGGGGTGTAAGGACTGGAGTGGGTTACAGAGATAGGGAGGGGTGTAGGGGCTGGGGGAGGTTACAGAGATAGGGAGGGGTGTAGGGGCTGGAGGAGGTTACAGAGGTAGGGAGGGGTGTAGAGGCTGGAGGTGGTTACAGAGATAGGGAGAGGTGAAGTGGCTGGAGGAGGTTACAGAGATAGGGAGGGGTGTAAGGGCTGGAGGAGGTTACAGAGATAGGGAGGGGTGTAGGGGCTGGAGGAGATTACAGAGATAGGGAGGGGTGTAGGGGCTGGGGGAGGTTACAGAGATAGGGAGGGGTATAGGGGCTGGAGGAGGTTACAGAGATAGGGAGGGGTGTAGGGGCTGGAGGAGATTACAGAGATAGGGAAGGGTGTAGGGGCTCGAGTTGCTTGCAGAGATGGGGAGGGGCGAGGCCATGGAACATAAGTACTAGGAGCAGGAGTCGGCCATGCGGCCCCTCGAGCCTGCTCCGCCATTCAATCAGATCACGGCTGATCTTCGACCTCAACTCCACTTTCCCGCCCGATCCCTCAATTCCTCGAGAGTCCAAAAATCTCTCGATCCCAGCCTTGAATATACTCAACGACTGAGCCTCCACAGCCCTCTGGGGCAGAGAATTCCAAAGATTCACCCCCCTCTGAGTGAAGAAATTCCTCCTCATCTCAGTCCTCAATGGCCGACCCCTTATGGAGGGATTTGAAGACCAGGATGAGAATTTTACAATCGTGGTGTTGCTTAACCGGGAGCCAATGTAGGTCAGTGAGCACAGGGGGTGAAGGGTGAGCGGGACTCGGTGCGAGTTAGGACACGGGTCAGTGAGCACAGGGGGTGAAGGGTGAGCGGGACTCGGTGCGAGTTAGGACACGGGTCAGTGAGCACAGGGGGTGATGGGTGAGCGGGACTCGGTGCGAGTTAGGACACGGGGCAGTGAGCACAGGGGGTGATGGGTGAGTGGGACTCGGTGTGAGTTAGGACACGGGTCAGTGAGCACAGGGGGTGATGGGTGAACGAGACTCGGTGTGAGTTAGAACATGGGGTGATGGGTGAGTGGGACTTGGTGCGAGTTAGGACACGGGTCAGTGAGCACAGGGGATGATGGGTGAACGAGACTCGGTGTGAGTTAGAACATGGGGTGATGGGTGAGCGGGACTTGGTGCGAGTTAGAACATGGGGTGATGGGTGAGTGGGACTTGGTGCGAGTTAGGACACAGGTCAGTGAGCACAGGGGGTGATGGGTGAGCGGGACTCGGTGCGAGTTAGGACATGGGGTGATGGGTGAGCGGGACTTGGTGCGAGTTAGAACATGGGGTGATGGGTGAGTGGGACTCGGTGTGAGTTAGGACATGAGGCAGTGAGCACAGTGGGTGATGGGTGAGTGGGACTCGGTGTGAGTTAGGACATGAGGCAGTGAGCACAGTGGGTGATGGGTGAGTGGGACTTGGTGCGAGTTAGGACACGGGGGCAGTGAGCACAAGGGGTGATGGGTGAGTGGGACTCGGTGTGAGTTAGGACATGAGGCAATGAGCACAGGGGGTGATGGGTGAGTGGGACTCGGTGTGAGTTAGGACACGGGGCAGTGAGCACAGGGGGTGATGGGTGAGTGGGACTCGGTGTGAGTTAGGACATGAGGCAGTGAGCACAGGGGGTGATGGGTGAGTGGGACTTGGTGCGAGTTAGGACACGGGGGCAGCCGAGTTTTGGATCACCTCTAGTTTACGTCGGGTAGAGGCCGGCCAGGAGTGCGTTGGAATAGTCAAGTCTGGGGGTAACAAAGACTTGAGTCTTCCCCGACCTGTGTGAGAATGCCACCGCAGGTCGGGGCTATAAATATAGCTGGATAGCTGGGCTCTGGAACATCGGGGCGGAGGTGCGGAGAATGGGGGTACGGGGCCCAGAAGAGGCGAGGGCCCAGGGGCAGCACGGGCCCAGCCCACACTGTACGATATGTGCACGCTCGGTCCGTGCAGCAGAGCTGGTCTCCAGTCGTCCTGGTTAACCCTTGCCCCTGGACCAAGGCCTCGCTCTGTCAAGCCCCGTGTGGTGGCTGGTGTGCAACGGTCACCCCACGTTAAAACAACCCACCCACAGGCATCTTCCACCCTTCAGGATGTAGTACGGGATCTGGAATATTAGCTCCTTCATTGAAACACCTGTGAACTCGTCACTTTTTGCCGTGGAACAAGTCATCCTCGCTTCGAGGGACTGTCTATGATGATGATGATTCCCTTAATTTCCAGGTGCAGCAGATCAAAATGTCTTTACTCTTGTACTCAAACCCTCCTGTAATAAAGGCCAACATACCATTTGCTCTCCTAATTGCTTGCTAAGCCTGCATATTAACTTTCACTTCTGTCTTGAATATACTCAACGATTGATTCTGCATGAATCCAAAAATCTATCGATCCCAGCCTTGAATATACTCAACGACTGAGCCTCCACAGCCCTCTGGGGCAGAGAATTCCAAAGATTCACCCCCCTCTGAGTGAAGAAATTCCTCCTCACCTCAGTCCTCAATGGCCGACCCATTATCCTGAGACTGTGTGACCCCTGGTTCTAGACTCCCCGGCCCGGTGGGAAACACCCTCCCTGTATCTATCCTGTCAATCCCTGTGAGAATGTTGTACGTTTCAATGAGATCACCTCTCATTCTTTGAAACTCCACAGAATATCAGCCCAGTCTGCTCAATCTCTCCTCATAGGGCAATCCCCCCCATCCCAGGAATCAGTCTGGTGAACCTTCGCTGCACTCCCTCTGTGGTAAGTATATCCTTCCTTTGGTAAGGAGACCCAAACTGTACACAATACTCCAGGTGAGGTCTCACCAGGGCCCGATATAATTGCTGTAAATGTCTTTACTCTCATACTCAAACCCTCCTATCATAAAGGCCAACATACCATTTGCTCTCCTAATTGCTGACTGTACCTGCATGGTAACTTTTAGTGATTTGTCTACAAACACACCCAGGTCCCTCGGAACACCAACATTTCCCAATCTCTCTCCATCGGAAAAAATACTCTGATTTTCTATTTTTCCGACTGTAATGTATTTGCTTCATGGGTTCGTTGCTTAAGAACCCACAGCAACACATTGCTATTAATAACTCGTTGGTTTATTAGCAAAAGGTTGAACAATCACACCACACATTACCGGTTCATCCACCAGGCTCACAACCCCCTGCCCCATCGTGGATCCCCCAAACCCAGATGGCTGGCGTTTTATTGTGTCTTGTGCACATCACGTGACTGGCGAAGCTCCTCCCACTCAACAGCTCTACAACTATTTTAACCAACCCAACTGGCCGGGGTTTTATTGAGTCGGGTGAGCATCATGTGACTGGCGAAGCTCCTCCCACTCAACAGCTCTACAATTATTTTAACCAACCCAACTGGCCGGGGTTTTATTGAGTCAGGTGAGCATCACGTGACCAATGAAGCCCCTCCTACTCGACAGCTCCACCAATCTGTGAGCATGGTCGTATGTGCACACATTACACCTACCAAAGAGGATAACTTCACATTTCTCCACATTATATCCCATTTGCCATGTTCTTGCCCACTCGCTCAGCCTGTCTCTGTCCCCTCGAAGCCTCTCTGCATTCTCCTCACAACTTGCATTACCACCTCACTTTGTATCGAGGCAGCATCCCAAGTCTAGGGCAGACTAAAATAGTCATTGACCCCTGGCTATTTCGGGCCTGTCCCACAGGCCTGCAATGTTTGGCATTTTAATGTGCTGTGCACAACTGCTGAAACCCTACCAAATATCCCGGTGGGAAACCAGATCAGGGTCAGACTGGAAACTGTGTCACTGACTAAGTGGAAAGTTCACAGTGTGAGTCCTGACTAGTGTCGCTATTCAGTGCCCACGTGATCTCCCCTGCTCTTCTTATGTGGCCGTGGGATTTTTACATTCACCTGAGAGAGCTGACGGAGCCTCAGTTTAACGTCTCATCTGAAAGTACTGCCCCTCTGACAGTGCGGCGCTCCCTCAATACTGCCCCTCTGACAGTGCGGCGCTCCCTCAATACTGCCCCTCCAACAGTGCGGTGTTCCCTCAGTACTGCCCCTCCAACAGTGCGGCGCTCCCTCAGAACTGCCCCTCCGACAATGCGGCACTCCCTCAGTACTGCCCCTCCGACAGTGTGGCGCTCCCTCAGTACTGCCCCTCTGACAGTGCGGTGTTCCCTCAGTATTGCCCCTCCGACAGTGCGGTGTTCCCTCAGTACCGTCTCTCCGACAGTGCGGTGCTCCCTCAGTACCGCCCCTCCGACAGTGCGGCGCTCCCTCAGTACCGCCCCTCCGACAGTGCAGCACTCCCTCAGTACTGCCCCTCCGACAGTATGGCGCTCCCTCAGTACTGCCCCTCCGACTCAGCCCCTCAGGAATTCAGTGTTGAATTGCAGGGTTTAATGGCACTGCTAAAATGAGTTGGTCCCCTGTGCCACTCTTCAGATCAAAGAAGACAGAAAAAGCCACTCAAGAGGAACGATGTTTAGGGACATCGGTTATGATTCTCCGAGTGTCCTTGGCATTGAATAAGATAAGATTTGCAATCTTCCCTTTCAGAAGTGTGCCAGGCAGAGTGGTATATTGAGCAAGTTGTTTATTGAGTGCAATCAGAGCCGACCGCCAATTCTATACTCAATCCCTGCCCCTACATACATTCCCACTCTAAAAATATCAGAATGACTGTCGCTCTATATAGAAGTGCTGATCTGGACAAATAGCTCTCTCCAGAAACATAAGATCATCCCGAATAAATCCACTAAGGAATTCAGGAGAAACGTCGCTAGCCAGAGAGGGGTGAGAATGTGGAACTCGCTGCCACAGGGAGGGGTTGAGGCGAATAGTATCGATGCATTTAAGGGGCGGCTGGACAAGTGCTTGAGGGAGAAGGGAATCCATGGATCACTTTGGAAACTTGAGCTCATCCCAAACTCGGCTGCCCCTGTGTCCCAACTCGCACCGAGTCCCACTCACCCATCACCCCCTGTGCTCACTGCCCCTGTGTCCTAACTCGCACCGAGTCCCACTCACCCATCACCCCCTGTGCTCGCTGACCTGCATTATGCTCCCGGTTTAGAAACACCTCGATTTTAAGATTGACACCCTTGTTTACAAATCCCTCCATGGCCCTCGCCCCTCCCTATCTCTGTAACCTCCTCCAGCCCCACAACCTCCCGAGATCTCTGCCCTCCTCTAATTCTGCCCTCCTGACCATCCCTGATTATAATCGCTCCACCATCGGTGGCCGTGCCTTCTGTTGCCTGGGCCCCAAGCTCTGGAACTCCCTCCCTAAACCTCTCCGCCTCTCTACCTCTCTCTCCTCCTTCAAGACGCTCCATAAAACCCACCTCTGTGACCATAGAAACGTTTAAAATTCTGACGGGTTTAGACAGGTTAGATGCAGGAAGAATGTTCCCAATGTTGGGGAAGTCCAGAACCAGGGGTCACAGTCTAAGGATAAGGGGTAAGCTATTTAGGACCGAGATGAGGAGAAACTTCTTCACCCAGAGAGTGGTGAACCTGTGGAATTCTCTACCACAGAAAGTAGTTGAGGCCAATTCACTAAATATATTCAAAAAGGAGTTAGATGTAGTCCTTACTACTAGGGGGATCAAGGGGTATGGCGAGAAAGCAGGAAGGGGGTACTGAAGTTGCATGTTCAGCCATGAACTCATTGAATGGCGGTGCAGGCTAGAAGGGCCGAATGGCCTACTCCTGCACCTATTTTCGATGTTTCTATGACCAAGCTTTTGGTCACCTGCCCTAATTTCTCCTTATGTGGCTCGGTGTCAAATTATGATCGATAATCACTCCTGTGAAGCATCTTGGAACATTTTACAATGTAAAAGGCGCTATATTAATTCAAGTTGTTGATGTGTTGATATGGGTGAGATAAAGTTGGTCGAGGAAAGACTTGCATTTATATAACGCCTTTCATGATCACTGGATGTCTTAAAGCGCTTTACAGCCAATGAAGTATTTTTGGAGTGTAGTCACTGTTGTATTGTAGGAAACGCGGCAGGGAATGTGCGCACAGCAAGCTCCCACACACAGCAATGTGATAATGATGAGACCATCTGTTTTTGTTATGTTGGTTGAGAGATAAATATTGGCCCCAGGTCACCGGGGAGAACTCCCCCTGCTCTTCTTCCAAATAGTGCCATGGGATCTTTTACATCCACCTGAGCGGGTGGATGTGCTGAGCACTGTTAGCACTGGTCTGGACCAGTTAGGCCCAATGGCCTGTAAGCTCCACACAATTCTCTGTCACCCATCCCTCTGATTCATGTTGAAAGACCAATGAACATAACAACATCAGAAATAGGAGCAGGAGTCGGCCAATCGGCCCCTCGAGCCTGCTCCGCCATTTAATATGATCATGGCTGATCCAATCATGGACTCAGCTCCACTTCCCCGCCCGCTCCCCATAACCCTTCACTCCCTTATCGCTCAAAGATCTGTCTATCTCCGCCTTAAATATATTCAATGTCCCAGCCTCCACAGCTCTCTGGGGCAGAGAATTCCACAGATTTACAACCCTCTGAGAGAAGAAATTCCTCCTCATCTCAGTTCGAAATGGGCGGCCCCTTATTCTGAGAAGATACCCCCGAGTTCTAGTCTCCCCCACGAGGGGGAAACAACCTCTCTGCATCTACCCTGTCCAGCCCCCCTCAGAGTCTTACACGTTTCAATAAGATCACCTCTCATTCTTCTAAACTCCAATGAGTACAGGCCCAACCTCCTCAACCTTTCTTCATAAGTCAACCCCCTCGTCTCGGGAATCCGTCCACTCAATTGCTGCTGGTATCCATGCGCAAGGACTTGGCACAGAGTCCTGGGTTGAATTAATTGAGCGGGCTCCGATGGATAATGAGCTGGATTTGACGAGTCCCGTGTGAAGCCCCTAATCTAGTTACTGCTTGCGTTCACAGTGACTGAGGCAGTACAGGCGGGTGAGCTGGGCATTTTTAACCCAATTCCACGGGCTTAAACTAGCAAGGAGGTGTCATTTGTATAAAGCTATTAAGAGGCTTTACGCTTGTTCTTTACCAGTGTCAGCTGTGGCTCAGTGGGCAGCATGCTCGCCTCTAGGTCAGACGGTTGTGGGTTCAAATCCCACTCCAGTGAGTTGAACACAAAAATCTAGGGAGTGCCACCTGTCGGAGGGGCAGTACTGAGGGACGGTCGCGCTGTCGGAGGGGCAGTACTGAGGGAGCGACGCACTGTTGGAGGGGCAGTACTGAGGGAGCGACGCACTGTCGGAGGGGCAGTGCTGAGGGAGCGACGCACTGAGGGAGTGCCGCACTGTCGGAGGGGCAGTACTGAGGGAGTGCCACACTGTCGGAGGGGCGGTACTGAGGGAGCACCACACTGTCGGAGGGGCAGTACTGAGGGAGCGCCGCACTGTCGGAGGGGCAGTACTGAGGGAGCACCACACTGTCGGAGGGGCAGTACTGAGGGAGTGCCGCACTTTCGGAGGGGCAGTACTGAGGGAGCGCAGCACTGTCGGAGGGACTATACTGAGGGAGTGCCGCACTGTCTGAGGGAGCGCAGCACTGTCGGAGGGGCAGTACTGAGTGAGCGCCATACTGAGGGAGCGCAGCACTGTTGGAGGGACTATACTGAGGGGCTGTCGGAGGGGCAGTACTGAGGGAGTGCCACACTGTTGGAGGGGCAGTACTGAGGGAGCACCGCACTGTCGGAGGGGCGGTACTGAGGGAGCACTACACTGTCAGAGGGGCAGTACTGAGGGAGCGCCGCAGTGTTGAGGGAGCACCGCACTGTTGGAGGGACTGTACTGAGGGAGCACCGCACTGTCGGAGGGGCAGTACTGAGGGAGCACCGCACTGTCGGAGGAGCAGTACTGAGGGAACTCCGCACTGTCGGAGGGGCAGTACTGAGGGAGCGTCGGACGGGCAGTACTGAGGGAGCACCGCACTGTCGGAGGGGCAGTACCGAGGGAGCACCGCACTGTCGGAGGGGCAGTACTGAGGGAGCACCGCACTGGCGGAGGGGCAGTACTGAGGGAGAGCCGCACTGTCGGAGGGGCAGTACTGAGGGAGAGCCGCACTGTCGGAGGGGCCGTCTTTCAGATAAGACCAAGGCCCCGTCTGCTTTCTCTGGTGGACGTAAAGATCCCGGGGCCACTATTTGGAAGAAGAGCAGGGGGAGTTCTCCCCGGTGTCCTGGGGCCAATATTTATCCCTCAATCAACATCACAAAAACAGATGATCCGGGTCATTATCACAGTGCTGTGTGTGGGAGCTTGCTGTGCGCAAATTGGATGCTGCATTTCCCACAATACAACAGTGACCACACTTCAAAAAAACATACTTCATTGACTTTAAAGTGCTGTGCGATGTCCTGAAAGGCGCTATATAAATGCAAGTCTTTCTTTAAAACCGACATCT